>NC_141022.1:20312500-20612500 GCF_052040795.2 Danio rerio
CTAAATTTGCAAACTGGCCTCTGTCCACCATGGCCTTATCACAAATGGCTTCATCACTCTGTCACCTCTCCACCAATTAGCTGGTGTGTGGTGTGCGGTCAGGCGCAATATGGCTTCCGTCCCGTCATCCTGGTGGATGCTGCACACTGGTGGTGAATGATGTGATTTTCCCCCCAAAAATGTGTAATGAGTGTCCAGAAAAGCACTAAATGCAAGTAATTATTATTAATTATCATTACTGAAAGGTTAGCATCTACTGCCAACCCAAAAATGGCCAGAAGTGGATTTGCATCCAGATCTATGTCGAACACATGTTTAAAAGTTTTAAATATCTACATTGTTTTTCTTGAGGGGAACAATTAATCTGTGCTTGATGAAAGTTGATGAAAAAAAAGTTTGTTTTGGTAATTAGCTTCTGCTTTGCAATGTTTCTTTTTCTGTTTCAGTCAAATTTTGTTTTAGTAGACAACTTTGACTACAATATTCTTGATAAAATGATCTGCAACTTCCGGTTCAGTCAGAATTTAAGACTTTTTAAACTTTGATTCACAGAAATGCACCAAGAAACCCAGACATTTCAATGTTTCTTGTACTCACTCTGGACTTCTCTTCCAGTCTGGTCATCATGACGATGGTACTGGCTCGTTGCTCCCAAATCATCCTCCAGAAGTCGCTCAGAGTCTCAGGCAGAGGACCTTGTGTGGCAATGTAGGCATTCTGCTTACGGTAGCCATCAATGTAGTTGGAATTAATGTAGTCACTCCCTGGTACACCTATAGCGAGAGGCGACAATTCACTGGTGACCCGCTGGAACCTATATTTGTGCTAATTGCATGCCTCCCCTAAACATAAGCACATCTGTCATCATAACAAAAGGTCAACACATTTGTTTGACTTACCGTCCACAGGGGTGAGAACAACTCTCGAGTGGTCGTAAGCAATAACGTTGGCATAACGGTTCTTTGGCTTGTTGACCTCCAAGTTGGAGTTCTCCCATGTGAACTGCTGGCCTGGATCAATAGACTGCAGGGAAAGACAAAAGGACAAAGAGAGACAAAGAAATCTGTTCAGTCTTTTGAGGCACCTTGTTTGAAGCTTGATACCACAGAGTGCCGCAGGGGTAAATTTGAACTATAGAATCACTTCAACGAGAGAGGCTTTGTTTCTATAGCAACCTGATGATTCGAACGGAGACCCGCCACAAGTACCAGAGCTGACTTTGCCACCAGGGGTTGTTAGAACCGATGGACTGGCAAAGCTCAAGAGTTGTAATTTGGATCCCTTTGTGTGTACATTGCAATTCTGCTCCCTTACCAGTGATCATCTGCCCTGCAATAACACAGTGTTCATCTGCTGGATTATCACAGGCAACCAACAGATGGCTTGGTGTTCACTGACACCATAATTCAAGCATGATCACCGCTGGTGGGCCTGATAATAGTACCAATGATTCTGTATCTAAGAGCAGGTCTGGGCATATGGCTTTGATGCTAAAGATCACACAGAGAGACACTCGGCCTGGACTAATGGATTACTGGTGTCCATGTGGATGTCATGTCTGTGCTTGATTTTGTGCCCGCTGACAGGAGTGAAAAGGGAAGAGCAATGGCTGAGGGATACCAGACCCAACAGGGAGAGTGTGGATTTATGGAGACAGACAGGAAGCTCTAAAGAGAGAGGACAGATGAACACATCTGGAGGAAAACCCTGCATATATCATTGGCTGTTGCACAAGGTGATGCCCTCAATGTGTAACAGGCCTTCCAGGCAAAGCTTTTTTTTTGTTGTATTAAAGGTCATTTATCAGTCATGTATATGTGTTTGTGAGGTCATGCTCAGGTTACAGTGGTTGTGATGTATTATATGATGTTATGAGTGGAGAAGATTTCTTTTTGCTAGGCTCTCAACGTTAAACCATTTACACATATAATGTCAATTTGAATGTTTTCACTTGATTGAATAGGTGTTATCAGTGGTTATCAGCTGATAGATTTGGGCCAGTAGGGGCCTTCTGTGCCTACTGGTAGACTCAGAAGGCTGTTATCATCCATCAACATGATTAATCAGCTATACTAAATGAGAAGACTCCATATCCAGATCTGTTTTAACATTACAGTGACGGTTGGGTTTAGGGTTGGGGTAAATGTTAATAAAAAACATTTAATGGGAAATTTAATAAATAATATCAATAATTCTCCTGGTTAATCAGGTATACTAATAGAGAATACTTCAGGTTTAGAGTTGAGGTAGGGGTAAATGTTAATAAATACAATTAATGCTGAATTTAATAAATAATATCAATAAAACTTCGGGCCACAGCCGTATGTGATCTATAGCTAATTAACCATGTGGATGGATGATAACAGCCCTCTGAGCCTACCAGTAGGCACAGAAGGCCCCTACCGGCCCATTTCTATCAGCTGATAACCACTAATACTGGCCATTCAATCGAGTGTTAACATTCGAACTGGGTGTTATTTGATGCAAACGAAATAATGCAAAATTGTGCTCATAATTTTATTCACCCTTAACTTGTTTTAAACCTGTTTGACTTTCTTACTTTTATTGAACAAATACTTTGAGAAAAGCTGGAAGCATCAAATTCCATATTATTTGTTTTATTTTTGGTTACATGTTTTCAGCTTTCTTCAAAATTCCTTCTTTTGTGTTCAACAGAATAAAGAAAGGTTTGCAACCACTTGCGGATGAGTAAATGATGTTAAAATTTATTTTCAGGGTGAGCTATGCTTTTAACATCATTTTTAAAACAGTTAAATGATCTTTGGTAACACTTTCAGACAGATTTATTCAGCTCTTATGTCGCTACTCAGTGCACAATCAGATCATTTTAAGCAGCTAATCTCTACATTTATAAACAATCTGTGCAAAAACACAGCTAATGTAAAGAAAACCAGGCTCATTACATTAGAGAACGCCGAGAGAAAAGTGATTTGTGGGCAATTTTCAATGAATAATTCATTTCATTGTCTGTTTAGCCTTAAAGTGCTGTGATATTTTGTGATCATTTCTAAAGAGCTGTGTGAAACAGACTGAACAGAACATCAAAACATCCAACTGCTGCATGGCCACACCATATGCAAACTATGTTTTTCTTCTGGATAGAGAAAATCCATTTTTTAAAATAAACGTGTTATTAATAGCACAATTCTCTAATGTCAGTCGTAGGTTTTACAATCTCACATTAAAGCGCTCACAGAGGGGAAGGAGAAAATGAAAATGTGTGTATGAAAAGGTTAAGACCGGTATCAATAACGATAAAGTTGATGATCCGGTAGCTCTAATGAAGCGTGGTGCCAATAGCACTGCAATCCATGACTAGTACACATACTGATAAACATATGCCTGTAGGTTCCTATAGATCTGTCAAGTAAGTGAAACGTACATTTTCAGAAGGAAAAGAAAGATGCGCTCTGCATAGCGCGAATCTGCATTATGCTGGATACTAGATTCCTCATTCTGACATTTACAGGATTACTCAAGGGGCGAGAGGTGGAGTGGCATTCTCTCCCTTTCCTTCTCAAGTCACAGGTCTCCTCGGCTCAAATGACACCGGGTCGTATCTGAGCATCGATCGGCAGCAATATGCAGCAGGCTGCCTGGCCGCTCAATAATGTCACGGGGTCTCTTGTTATTCAGCATTGATCTGCCTGCTCTGGACAAGCCTCTGGTTGACTCAGTGTCCATCAACCTCCACACCTTTCACCTCATATGGGATAACATCAGCCTTCTCGGATACTTTCAAACTTGCGTGCGTACATTCGACAACAAACGCCCTATTTAAGGGTCTGAGTAAACTGCCATAAGTAGTTTTTTAAATGTTTCTACAAACAAAGCGATGCTCTGCAGCATTTCGATACAGATAAACTGCTATATTGAAGTATCTGACGTGCTAAGTGTTTCGCTGCCAGTTTATCAGCAAGTACCTTGGAGGAACATTTGCTTTGCCGTAAGCTTTCACACACAAGTTTAGGTAATGTGCGAATAAGACAGCTGGTACGCTGACTGGCAGTGCACTGCAAACAAGGGGAACAAATATGAGCTGTCACTACATGAGATGACAAGCTTGAGAGATGCGGATAATGATAGTGGTGGGAGGTGAGCGCCGACTCCTATAAAAAGATTCGGCTCTAGCGGGTTGACAAACATAAGCTCGTTACTGGTGAAAATCAGTGTCTGATGGCAGTGTTAGCTATTGATATTGGCACCAGTCGAGCTGAGGAATGATCTAATGTGCACTTTAAACCAAGGAGGAATGTTTTGGACAACAAAATGGATCATGGTTCATGTTTATGCAGGGTAAATCATTCAAAAACATCAGACTATTAGGTTAAATAAGCACATGCACCGAACCATATTGGTTTACCGCCTCTATGGTGTGGTCACAGTTTTGCCAAGAGCAAAAATAAATTAATTGGAGTTGAGTATCTTTGCCACCTATGAGCATGTGAAATGCTGAGAGAATGAAATTGAGCAAAAGATGCTTCAAACTTAACAAACAGCCAATAAACGTGATGGTGACCTGCTGCCTTGCTCATGCTGGCTGGACTAGGCTACTCCCATTGGCCCGAGCGGAACCATCTGTCCCCTTGAGAGGGGGCCTTCCTCAACAGGAGGACATGACATCATGACATGCCAAGAGCTGGTTGTGAGCACCGCCTGGCTACAGAGAGCATGTGTGGTGAAAACCTCAACCGCATTGGCAGGGGGAGAGATTTGTCACATATGGCTGGCGAAACAGCTTGATTCATCCCTCAAAGAGTCACTAAATGTCTTTAAAGAGGAATGAAGAAAAGGAAGTCTATAAAAAGATAAAATTCCTGTCCTCTTTATATATTTATACATCTATTTTTTTTCACAGACCCATGTGTAATTACAGAAAAGGGTTTTGTTGGTTGGAGTGAAGTTTTAATTGCAGTTTTACTATAAATACTGCTGTGATGGAAAAAGAAAAACACCAAAGTAATAATAATAAAAAAAAAAAAACTCAAGCGATGCTGCCTGGATAAATTCCAGATTGTGCATTAAAGTAAATACATTCCAGAGTCATACGATTTTGTTTTTACAGATTATTTCTTAACAAAAATGGTCGTGATGAGGCAGCATTAATGGACAAACCAGTAGTCTAAACACATTGTAAAACATCTGAAATTTTGATTTGGTCATTCTAATGCCTTAGCCAAAGTCTAAGGCCTAATCCTACTTCTATTTTTTACCCCTACCCCTTCCCCTTGAAACAGAGTGTGAAGGTAAAGGGCTTTAAATTTTACCACCTAAAAAATAAGACACCACTACAACACCTGCACTGGTCATCACATGTCATCACATGTCGCGATCTCATACTTCATATAAAATTGACAATGGTGACTGCTGCAGTTATTCCAGTTGCGTTATTTTTTTGGCATTTATGTTCTGGAAATTACAGAAGGCAATGATATTATGATATCAAATTGATATAATGTGGCAATAAGATCGTACAGTAATTGTACAGTACATTTACACCGGGCCATATTCATCTATGTAAACACATGAAAACAATATTAACATTATAGCAGACACTGTAAAAAGCTCATTCCCAGCCACTAGACTTTTCTGACAGGATATTTGAGTGTCATTGAATCTCAAATGTGAAAGCATGCAGTGGGACTGCTATGTAGGAGTTGGATTATGGATTATAGCTATTATAATTTTTTATTGTTTTTTTTTTTAAAAGCATGACGATAAAACACAATCGCGGCTATGACTGTATTAAAACATATGCTTGTTTGTTGTAAAAATTCGTAATAATGACAAAACAAAACTAATTTGTGCATCTAACTTGCGGGTGCAGCTGTTGTAGCTGGTGCATTCTGGAAAATTTTCTTACCCCTTGGTTTCAAGTGTTGTCCTGAAAAATCTTCATTTCAAGGGGTATCTAGCCCTTCCCCTTAGCCATACGCCTTCAAGCTAAAGAGAATTGGGACACCCTTACCCCTTCACCTGAATGCACAAAATGAGGGGTAGGGGTAAGGGGAAGGGCTAAGGGGTAAGATTGGGATTGCGTAAGCCATCTCCAAAAGCCAACGCACATTCATTGTGCTTCATCTTCAGTTTGCCCACAGGTGCTTGTCCTATCCAGCATACTCCATTTTTATTTTTGATATTAGGCAGCAGTTTATCAGGAAGTGACTTGTTTATGCTCTTTGACTAATTGGATGGAGATTGTGCTTTATTTAAAATGTTTTATCCAATATTTTTATATCAGTTTTGCACATAAATCTAATTCACATCTTTGGATGAAAACATAGCTATCATCTGATCTTTTAATAATTCCACACCTGTAGGGTAACAGCTGACAGGCATGATATGCCTTGTTTAACAGGCTTTTTTTCTCAACACCAGGGTGTGAAAGTGACAAGGTCTGTGTGTACATTAAACATTTCAAGACAGCAAATGAGGGAAAGTGAACATCTGCCAACATCTGAAAAAGGCAAATGTGAGAAGCTGTCAGATCACCGGATGTGGACGCTGTTAACTGTTGAAGGCAGGAGAATCTATTAGACAACACTAAAATGTGGATGAAGTGAGTGAGGGCATAGTTTCTAAGACAACAAAGACATAATAAACTAATAACAGTCAAATCAGACTAAACAATGAAACTCAGACAAAACAACTAACAAGTTTAAACGGTTTCTAAAAGAAAAAAATTTCTGATCAAAAGGGCATCAACACCTTTTGATATACACTGTAAAACAACAGCAATGACAACTGTTTTTTTGGGATATAACAACCTATCACAAGGCATTATAATAAAAGTGCACCTTTATAGCTTTTCTACTCATAAAAGGTGCATATTATAACGCCATCACTTCAATCACTTTACCCTTTCTCAAAAGCATTGCTCATTTCATTGGCAAAAAAAAAAAAAAAAAGCTTCGAAAACAGAATCTAAAAAGGTCTAGTGACAGTAATGTGACTGATTTTCATAGTATGTCTGATGATATTTTTTTCTTTTGGAGAAAGTCTTATTTCATTTATTTCGGCTAGAATAAAAGCAGTTATTACTTTTTAAAAACCATTTCATGGTTAAAATTATTAGCTCCTTTAAGCTATTTTTTTTTCGAAAGTCTACAGAACATACCAACATTATTCAACAACTTGCCTAATTACCCTAACCTGCCTAGTTAACCTAATGACCGTGTTAAGCCTTTAAATGTCACTTTAAGCTTTATAGAAGTGTCTTGAAAAATATCTAGTAAAATATTATTGACTGTCATCTTGGCAAAAATAAAATAAATCAGTTATTAGAAATGAGTTATTAAAACTATTATAATTAGAAATGTGTTTAAAAAATCTTCTCTACGTAAAACATAAATTGAAGGAAAAAATAAACAGGGGGCTAAGAATTCAGGGGGGGGCTAATAATACTGACTTTAACTTTATGTTGTTTTTTTATCGTGTTAGAAAAGTCCATACAATCCACTTGAGAACTCTAGTTGTTGAGGGGACTTTGGCTTTAATGATTGACTAGGAGTAACCTATACTATCTGCTATGTTTTTATACACACAAATGTGCCCTCAAATAGTAAATGAGTGACACGGCCTATGAGTTATACCTTTTGTTATTTTAATGAAAGTTCAGCATTTTCTGGCCACATGCATGGAAGAGTACATTGTAAACTCTGGTATTGTCATTACTAAAGATATTATGTTAATATAACCTGACATTACTTAAAATATTAAGTTTTGCCATCAAAACAGGTTTGTTTAACGTACTCATTAGGCAAAAAACTTTAAAGTATTAACCATGTCTCTGTTTAAAATGTTTAATTGTGCTACAAATTCTGCTTTGACAACCGCGCTGATTAATCGATTAATGTTATATGACACAAGGTGGTCATTTTGCACTATCTAGGCATAGGCACTATCTGGATCCATCTGACAAAAAGAAAAGTGAAATTAGTACGCAGATATTTAAATGCTTATATACATTTTTCTTAATTGATATACATGCAGGAGTGACACGGTGGCGCAGTGCTGTCACCTCACAGCAAGAAGGTTGCTGGCTGAAGTCCCAGCTGGGTCAGTTGGCATTTCTGTGTGGGGTTTGCATGTTTACCCCGTGGTGGTGTGGGTTTCCTCCAATTTCCCCCACAGTCCAAACACATACGTTATAGGTGAATTGGATTGTCCGTAGCGGATGTCCTGGTCCGTAAGGTTGGGGGTTGAAAGTTGGGCTAACGACCCACCTCGTAAAAATTAGATGTTATGAAACCAATATGGTGCGGGTAAATATCACCTTTGATATAAATGTAAATTTATATCTAAATTAAATGTAAATGTAAATAATACTGGAAGTATGTAAGTAAAAAATATATCATATAAGCATAAAATATATAATATAAGCATAAAAATTTGGAAGTTTAGTCTACTAGCCATTTTAAGTTATCTGCACATAAATATTTAATTTAATTCAATGAAGAGACCGCATTTGGTCAACTCAATTAATCGAGTTCTCGATTTCCCATTACGAACTGAGAGAATCACTTTCCTCAAATCATTTGAGCAATCTCAACTTATAAGGGTTTAAAGTGTAGCTAGGCCAAGCAACAGATGAGCAAATATGATCAGATGATCAGATATGGCAACAACCAATGGAAGTGCAGACAGTAATTTTCACTTGATTCAGCTGGATACTGTAGCTCAGTCTGTAGCATCAGTGTAAACAAAGGTTTACAAAGGGAATAAAAATAGTGTCTATCCCTGGAGCTGTAGCATTCAGGAGAGTTTGTATTTTACTCCGCTCCAACACCTGTTTCTAATTATCAAGTGTTTCCTAAGATCTTCATTGGCTGATACAAGTATGTCTCATTATTGATAGAGCTATACCTCCCAGAAATACAGATCTCCAAAAATAGTACTTTACAACCCTGATCCACACCACAGAGAGGTATGTTTTCAAGTAAATCCGAACAACTTGATTAATTTAGCTAAAAGAAATTGTAAATACCAGGGTTGGTCATCTCTGTCCTAGAGAACATGCAGCTGTAATTAGTCTAGTTACTTTAATGCTAAATATTTTAGCATCACCAGTTGAATAAGTCTAGCTCTTGTCCTACCTCATACTCTTGGGAAAACCGGAGGGCATCGTTGGCCTTGAGGCGCTCGATGTGGTCTGCCAGTTCGGAGACGGATATGGGAGGATGTTCCCTCATTCCTAAAAGAGAAAATATGACAACGAGAAGTGGTGAGCACATCCTAAAGTATCACACCTAATGCATCGTAGCGTTACGGTGGGGAGTGAATCTGTCAGGTTTGAGTTGAGCAGGGCACGACATAAAGAGGTACTTCTTGCACCTTGATTTGACATAATCCCTCAGAGAGATTTGTGTTGACATATGTTGTGTCCTCTTACGTCTAGCCCCCAAACACGCTCTGGATTTCCTGTCTAAGGGGGTCAGCTTGCTGCCAAGAATCATTTCACTGCCAGTGCCTATGGATGTATCAAGGCTACATGCTCAGCTGGATGAGAGAAAAAGTATGTTGTCTGACCAGGAAAGGAGGGGGAGTTGGATCTGTCAGTAGGATTCTAGTGGTTGAGGATGAATAAGGCTGCTTAATGGGACATGGTTGGGTATGATTCCCCATTACGAGTTCATTATGCCCACAGTGAGCACAGTAATGTCTGGACGAGCCCCCTGCCAACTACTTCATGCAACCATTACTGCGAGACAGTGGGCAGCAGGATAAGGGGCCACTCTCTTAATCAACCGCACTGAAGTCATGCCAAAAATCCCAATTTTTATGTATGCTTGAGATCAGAACAATGCAGGCACATTTTGTTTGACCATTTGTCTGACCATTTTATCTAAGGATGGCTCATGCGAAATTCAGAGAAAAAAACAGCGCCATATGTAAACGTTTATTTTCATGTTTCCTATAACAATTACCACCTATACTGTTTGCACCACAAAAACAGGAACTGATTCTTCTGAGCTCAGAGTAGGATTTAACACAAAATATAGAAACAACCAGGGATGTACGCACATTTTAGGGTTGTGAGCAAGTTGTGTCATATTGTGTCTGAACATATAGCAATTGAATAATGAAACACATTGTTTACACAATTACTCCAATAACTCCAGGATTATAAGGGGCTTTCACAATGGGTAGTAATAGGAACTCAGTTCAATAAACTAGCCACCAGGCTTGGTGTCCTGACATTTTATCCTACACATCAGATTATGCTTCCAACGCTGTATTTAAATGGTTTTGAGGTTGGAGTTAGGGATTAGGTGGGTCAGGGCAACATTACAGCTTCATATCACACTACTCCACATTAAAATTGACACTGGTAGCAAATCTGATAGGTAGCATATTGCGCCGCCAAAATGTGCAACCTACTTTTTGAATGAAAGGTAGGACAATCTGACCAGGTAAGACAAGAACACTTAACAGTACTGGGAAAGAGCCAAAAAGCAAGTACTTCCAGCAACAGTTCTAGGAATTGCGAAAAAGTTCCCCTGGTGTGAAAGCCTCTATGGAAAACTGTGACAGATAGTAGAAGAAATAAGCAGAAGAACTACTTTGTTCCTTATTCCATTTGCTGATGCTGTCAAATTCCACACCTAAATAACATCCCTGTGGTTCGCTTTATGTCACTTTATAAAAATGACTCTAGTGGGTAGTTCCTATAACTATCTGCTGCAAAGGCCCATCAAGAGTGCATTAATATTTATATTCTTTAATTGAGTATACTTAATAAGCTGATATGAATAATGTCATGTAAACATGTTACCCAGAATTCTTTTATCAGTTGAAGGATCAAAATCATATCAGAACAGGTACATTTGTTCTTTTTTATCCCTAAACTTGAGGCGGTGGTAATATTTCGTAACATTCCTGCCCTTATAAAGCACGAATCCTGTTGTCGACTCATACAGTTGATGCAGTATTACCAAAATAAAAATGTGCTGCGTTCACAAGTACTGTAAAGTTATATATCACTTGTAATAACAGCACAGCTTCTGCGAGATTTCCAACCAATATTTTTGAGCTACTTTCGATGATGTTTGGGCTTGAAATCTTTCAAACTTGGAAAACTATGCTTTCTGTAGAGTTGCTTTATTAACAGTTTTTGATATAATCAGATTGTTGACAATTCTCTGTTTATTGTGTGCATTTAAACACATTCAGTGTTAGCCTAAGAGTGTCAGTGCTAAATTAACACTCTTATAAATGAAGAAAACTTCTAGTTACCTCATGGTATTGCCTTATAGGACAAAAACAATAAAATTTCAACACAAGGAACAACTTTTTCCTTATAACTGAATACTCATATTTAATATTGAGATATCATGCTTGCATGGTTCGTAGCAGGATATTACATGTATCCAGACATAGGTCATAAACATAAAAATGGTGTTTGCCATTTAAGCATAATTACCGCTGTTTTCTAGCACACAAACGAGAGACAAAATATTCCGTATATTTAGAGGCTAATGACGCAATAAGCTGCACCATGAGCACATTAAGTGAATACAGCACAGGCTACGTCCATGTTAAACAGCGAGTTAATTAGGCAGCGAATAGCTTCAACCCAGCATGCAAAGCAGGGAAAGGCAGATTACAAAATGTCTGGAATTGAAATGAATGGCCAAGGTCATTAATATGAAAATGTAACTAGAGACATATAGACAGGGGACTGGAAACATAACCTTACTGCTACATGTAAGACAATGGCAGGAAATAAAGCTGGATAATGTGGACGTGTGTTTCCTGTACACACATTACATAGAATTAAATAACTGCTGCAGTAATGCAGGCACAACATGCCCTGCTTCACATATGAGTGTTTTCACAACAAATGGAAATAAAATACATAATATGTCTACTAATATTGTCCAATATTGCATAGGCCACAGTAGAATTGTGTCACTTTTTTGTCCTCTAAAATGTTAGTTAATTAATTAATTATAAACATTTCTCATTTCAATTCTTCATTGCTTTATAACCCTTTGATACATATTGCAAGACATGTTTAGTATTTATATACAACAAAAAAGTGAGAAAAAAAGACTGGTGAAACAAACCCAAACATTAAACCACTACAGCATAATTCATGCTCCCAAAACAACTCAGTCCGGTGTCTGAAAAATGAATGAAACGGTGAAAAGTGAAGTGTGCTTGTGGCCGTGGCAGCAGGGATCGACGGTAAAAGAGGTGTACGGCTGTTTTGCCTGCAGTAATTATGTGCTCTTCAGGACTGAAGGGGTCTGTAATAACCTGGCTCCACTGCCACCGCTCCGCTATTACAGGAGAGAGAGAGAGAGAGAGAGAGAGAGAGAGAGAGAGTGTGAGAGAGAGAGAGAGAGAGAGAGAGAGAGTGATAGAGAAAGAGAGAGAGAGAGAGGCAGGCCTGACATTTTCTCTTAGCGTCACGGATCTGCCTCTCGCTCACCTTGGGAATGGAAAGCAGGAAGGCTAATTAACAAAGAGGGGCTGAAAGAGTGCAAGAGGCCTTTGGGTGAATGAAGTCCATATAAGACACTCCAAGGAGATGAGACAGTGAGTGGAGGATCTGCAATAAACAGCTCAATTCACAGCCACCAGACGACAAATAGTGGCTTAAACGTAATGTAAAGCAGAGCACTTCATCGTGATTCTCCTATTCAGGATAAGCACTATGAACAAATAAAACAAAATATATCTGCAGGCCTAACGGTGTAAACAGATTACCTTGTTCACAGAAATGAAAATAAAACGGTTGTTCTACAAAATAAGAAGATCTCAAAATTAAATATAAAGAATAAAATCAAAGAAAAATTTCTTATAAGGCTTGCAGTGTTGTGAAAATGAAAAGAATATATATATATATATATATATATATATATATATATATATATATATATATATATATATATATATATATATAAATTGTATAATAAAATTTAAATGTAATAAATTATTAAATACAAATACTGTTAACACTTTATTTTGATGGTTTATTTGTGTATTATTAGACTGTCTGCTTAATATTTGTTGATACTGCTCCATCAACAGACATATAACTGACTATACGGTAAGTACGTCAAAACCCTAACCTCAAACTAACAGTCTACGTATAATCTAATGAGAATTTTTTGACATGCAGATAGCATTTAATTAGTACCTTAAATTCAACAAATGGAACATCAATATAAAGTGTGACCAAATTACACGAAATAAAACACAATAATCTCAATTTCAAAAGTGAAAACAAACGTTCAAATGGAATAAACAAAACTCATTAAAATAAAACTATTTAAATAGTATATATATATATATATATATATATATATATATATATATATATATATCAGGGCTTTGTTAACTATTATGATATGAATACAGTTCACTGTAAAAAATCCAACTTGACAAATGTTGAAATTGCTTGATTTTTTTTGTTGGTTCAGCAAAAATCTGTAAAAAAGTCTGTACAACTACATTTAACACATTCAATCAACTTAAACAAAGATTTTATTCATTAAGTTAAAAAGATGAGTTTTGTGAGCAACACTTTGCTAGTTCATTCAAAAAAGCATCTGCCAACTTGTTTTTTTGTGTTAAGTCAATCTCTGACTTTTTTAATGCAATGAATATACAAGTAGCATAACCTTTTGTTGATTGAAAAGGTTTCAAACATGTTAAATATTCTAAAAAAATTATCAATGGCAGTATAGAACCTTTTCCCAGAGATGGGTTGGGGCTGGAAGGGCATCCGCTGCGTAAAAACCTGCTGGATAAGTTGGCGGTTCATTCCGCTGTGGCGACCTCAGATTAATAAAGGGACTAAGCCAACAAGAAAATGAATGAATGAGTATAGAACCTTTCATGGTTTGTATTAAAAAGTAAATGCTGATTGAAAATGCTATTATTATTATTATTATTATTAATACAATAATAAATATCGTTATTCTTCACATTGTTATTAAAAACAACAAAAAACACTACAATACTTATAGTAACTTTATTTGAAACTTTTCATTTGCAATTTAACTTTATTTGGTGCACATTTGCAGAAATAAGCTTGCACGCACATTATCATCTCGTGTTTATTCATTACCCTTTAAAAAAAGAAAGGCATACTTTGATATTCCAATATTTAAAAATAAACCACGCACTTAAAAATATGTTTCTCAAAGGACGATATAGCATCATTCTGTCTTGAGCTAAACCACGCCCTCGTTACGATGGTTGCGCTTACGTAACGTCAACGTCTCAGGCGGGAGAAACTGGAAGCATTGTACTTCGGTGGGGAAAGAGGCAAGCCGTGGAAGAGCAATCTTAATAGTAAGTGTGCAAAGATTGTAGTTCTTTGTTTAAGACACTTCATCTAAATTTGTCCTCCTAAATGTTCATCATATACGCGCAAAAATGTGTGCAGATGCGGCGCTTAGTGATTATTCACATAATCTCTCTTTGTTATGTGATAAGAGTGAATGAATATTTGTGTTGCCGTAAATCATATCCATGCCCCGGGTAGCAGGAAGTAATCGGCCCGAGCTCGGCTGCCCTTCGGCGCCTCCGGCTCCGACTCGGCATCAACGAGTGTTATACGGGCGTAGTGTGGCCCGCAGCTCGCTCGCGCACATGCGTTTGTGATGCAGCTGTAAACACTGGCCAGATTCCTGTTAACCCTATCTGGCCCGAGTCTGTCTCGGCTCGTATAAGGACTCGGCTTGTGTAACTGATGACAACCGATTAAATTCTTATTTTATCTAGTAATTTGTTAGCTCCACGTTTAATGATAATTTGAGAAAATATATATGGTACAACAGCAACAAAATAATAAAAACATTTAGTGTGGATGGTCGCAATGTTTAGATGAAAACAAAACAATATTATTTATAAATGGATTATATATATCATCAAGGGAAAACAGTGTAAAATGCGCTTATTTTCGAGATAGCACGCTTCCATGCAGACTGTTTTTTTAAGCAGAAGTTTGGTTTCATAAGAAACACATGCGTGAGTCAACTCTTGGTCCAAACTCCAATCCAGACGGTGGCGGTAATGTTCCAAAAGCTGGTTGCCAACCGCTATGATGATCACAAGAAGAAAAAGAAGTTTGGCGTTTCAAAACAGTGGATTCCGGTCAGAAAGGTAAGGTTTTTGCTGCTTGTATACTGTATACTTTGCGAATTTAATGCTTAAAACATTTTCACAGTGTTAGGTTATTGTTAAGTTATTGTTTAACTTGTTTATGCAGTGCATCAGTGATCGTTTACTGTTCTCTTTAAATTATCATTCTATTATTAAGAGAAATATATTAGTATGTGCTTTAATTTATATGTGTTAGCCTATGTGAATCAATTATATCTTATGTTCAAGTTGTAGTTTGCGCATGTAAAACTAAATTTCTTAAAGCAGATTTTGATGGGTTTTATTTTTTGGTTATTGACAGTTATACTTTCTGATTTAAATGAATGGTTATAAATGAATATTTTTTGGTTAAGTCTTACTGTTCTTGTTTAACAAAGGTTAGTGTGGTCATTTTGTAGCACATCACAGAGACCAATAGCACATTCTTATGAACATGTGAATAGGCATGTTATAGTTGGGTGATTAAAGTCCATGCTGTAAACTGCTGATACATTTTCAACATAGATTGAGCTTTTCAGACTTTACATTACTAATTGCTTCACAAACAGCTGAAATGGTTTATTGTTATTGGCTATCATCATCATCAAACATTTTCCACAATGGTAGGTTAATCTTCATGGGTACAGAATAATGCATGTGCTTGACCATCTTACAAATCTATGTCTAAGATTCATAAGGCTGTCACTCTGCATGAATCTCTGAATAAATCCTGTGTGCTGATTATTTACACCATAGGTATTATAGCCATTAATTAACTTTGATAGTATTTCAGGATTTTAACTTTTTGGGGGGAGGTTAACAACAATGTGATGTTTTATTATAGACACACATGAGGAAGCTCGACTCAGCTTGGCTTGCAGACAGATGAGGACGGTGATTGCCCGTCATACACCTAAAGAAAGAACAGGTTTGTTTGCAATTATTTTAAACACATACTGTCAACATTATGTCATTGATCTATTACACTGCCATTGTCATTGATCTAGTGCCCTGCACTATACTAAAATAATGTTTTGTTTTGTAAATGTATCTTATCAAGGGGCATTAAAGACACAACTATAGTGAAAGTGATGAAGAAAAATTATTTGGAAAAAAGAGGCTGGAGAAAAAACTGATATGAAGATTTCAGAAATTGATGCAGCACCGCAAGTACCATCACCACCAATGACTATGGCAGGATCCTTAAGAACACCATCAAGATGCACAAATGCTGTACATTCCAGTACACCTATGAACATTTACAGTCCTTGTTCAAGTGGAGTCGGAGATCAAGACAACTTATTGCAACTCGTCATGTCTTTGTAAGAATTCAAGACATCACTAAATTTGTAATGGCTTAATGCAGCTAGAAAGTAAAGATCAACTAGAGAATATCAGCAGTGTCTAACCCACTGTTGTATTTACACAAGTTGCATGAGAATAAGCAACAGGTTGATTTATACTAATTTGTTATTTTTCTTTTTTAGCACGACTGAAAAAAAGTTTTAAAATCATGTGACGTCATAAAGCAGCAACTGTGCCTGATTCTCACAAATCAGCAAAACCAAAACAGACGTGATGAAATTCCAGATGTAAACACATTTGACCTTTCTTTGTCCAATTTGATTTGGAAAAACTTGAAAATCAACTAAACGAGCAGCCCGAACAAATGAAGAAACTGGTAAGTTTCCTGCTTATTTCTAAGTGTTTTATGTTTATTTATTTATTTATGTGTTTTTTTGCTTCGTAGGTAGCCTACTTTGGAATCATTGGTGTTTTCCACTAAGCAGTTTGGTGTGTCCCGGGAAAGCTTTTGGCTCACTTTTTGGCTGAACAAATTAACTGGAGCAGGGCAAACCAAAATGTGGCCTTTCATGCACTCTCCCTTAGGACTGTCTAGTCAGTAAGTTGGTTTTAAATATACATTTCAGTACAATTAGGGGCTGTTCCATCTGTGTATTTTTTTGAATCATTAATCAAAGGAACAAAACATCTATATATAGTCCCATTTAGGTTGTACTTATATGAGAGCAAGCATCTTTCTTTTTTCATTTGTAATTGTTTGTCACTACTAATTGTTTGTTTATCTTTTAATCACAGATGTAGTGAGGAGAAATGTCCATACCACATCACTGATAAAGAAGTGGAAAAATGCATTACAAGGTGGCTACAACGTGCTCCTGACAGGGCTGGAGGAAGGAGGGAAGAAGAGAAAGCTAATGTGTCAAATGTCTACATCAATAATTTATTTTTTAAACAACATTTTAAGTGTATTAAGATGTTCCCTGATACTTGGGTAATTTGTTTCTTTTATTTGCAATATATATATATATATATATATATATATATATATATATATATATATATATATATATATATATAAAATGACAATATGCTAAATTCTGAAAAAGCATCTTAATACATTTTTAATTAACATAATATAATAAAAATATTAATAAAAAATTGCACAAGACATATAAAGATATACAAGTCCAATTTGATATATATATATATATATATATATATATATATATATATATATATATATATATATATATATATAATCATCTAACTCATTTAAATGTATTATTATGTTTTATTTATTAAAAATGTTTCTTAAGAATTCTGCAGTTCTTTTTACAATTTTGACTTGTATATTTTACATATTGTCATGGGTATTTGTAAGATGTTTCTTACATATGCTAAATATGCTAAATTCTGAAAAAGCATCTTAATACATTTTTAATTAACATAATATAATAAAAATATTAATAACAAATTGCACAAGACATATAAAGATATACAAGTCAAATTATATATATATATATATATATATATATATATATATATATATATATATATAATCATCTCACTCATTTAAATGTATTATTATGTTTTATTTATTACATTTATTAAAAATGTTTCTTAAGAATTCTGCAGTTCTTTTTACATTTTTGACTTGTATATTTTACATATTGTCATGGGTATTTGTAAGATGTTTCTTGCTATATCTTAAATTGGTTTCTATATTCAGGTTTATATAAAATTAAGCTGTTTTAAGATGTGTCTTGTACAATTTTTTAATTCAAGTCTATTGGGAAAACAGGGTTGTTTTAAAAACTTCTGTGTATGTGTGCAATTTCAGATTTTGTCTTTAAATCTTCCTGTGTGTCTTTATTGTGTAGTTTTATTATTACTTGTGCACTACAAAATATTTTATTCAAGTTTAGTATTATTTGTTTATTGCAATCAATAAATGTTTATTATTTATTTTGTCCTTTGTTTGATAATTTTTGTTATTGGATATGTATGCTGTTTGCATTTTATTCAAAGGTTGAACGCAGTGCCTACACTTTGCCTTTACATTATAGCCTGCGTTTGCTGGTATATAAATGCAAATGGTTGTAATACCATGTATCAAGTACCAATATAATACCAAAAGGTTTTATATCAAGGTATATTGAGTTGCGCCAGCTCCGGGCTGCAGCGCACATTACTCGCGGGCCGATTCTGGCTCGGATGCGGCAGCGAATCTAGCTGGAACTGGCCCAAGTGTATTTTACTATCTAGGGTGGCTCTTAAAGTGACAGCGCGTATATTCCAACTGCTTATTATTATATTAAGCAAACAAAATCAAATCAAAACCAAAATAATAGTAATAAATCGTTCATTTTGAACTGAAGGTGTATACAGTGGAACACTTATTACTAAAGTAAGATCCTTTACTGGCAGTTTTAATATCATATTTATCCATGACCAGCCAAGGTACCAGCACAAAACATGTAATTATGCAAGTATAGATTTTGAAATGAATTACAACAAATACTAAGATTTATATCTCAAGGCAACTAGTAATTCAGATTGATTGCTCTAATTGCCCTGCTGAAAAAAAACAAAACAAGCATATGCTGGGAAGGTATATGTTTTGATGCTGGTATGCTGGTCTTGCTTGTTTTAATGCTGGTTTTGCTGGTCTTAATGTTGGTTTTGCTGGTCTCAATGCTGGTCCTAATGCTGGTTTCAATGTTGGTCTTGCTGGTCTCAATGCTGGTCAGGAGCAGCACTTAGACCAGCAAAACCAGCACTGAAACCAGCAAGACCAGCATTGAGACAAGCAAAACCAGCATTGAGACCAGCATCAAAGCATACCTTACCAGCATACGCTGTTTTTTCAGCAGGGTGTTGTGAATAATTTATGGAATATTCTAAGGTTATTAAAATTGATAGTGTTAGGTAGTCTCAGAGATGTGCTGTAATTGTTATATATTTAATATAATTGTGTTTCCTTTTCATGTGATTAATTTGACTTAGTGTTTGTGTTTTTTTTTTTGTTTGTTTTTTTTTTTACAGATACACTACCTCGTTTTTATACTTTAGTGAAGAACCGCAAGAAAATGAATGTTTTGGTAAAATGTATGTCTTTTTTTGCCATGTGTGTTTACTCCGATAACATTTTATTTATTAGTACTAATTTCCAATTGTATTTTTTTTGGTTCATTTAACTTCTGTAGTTTCAGACCATTCAGACAAGAAATGTTCAGTCAGCACAACTTAAAAAAACAGAGCCATCTGTGTTTGCTCGGATAACATATAATTTCTTAGTACTAATTTCCTTTTGTATTTTCTTGTTCTCTCAACTTCTGTCATTTTTGGCCATCCAGACAAGAAATGTTCAGTTAACACAACTTTTGCTCTGGTAACATATCATTTCTTAGTACTAATTTCCTTTTGTATTTTCTTGTTCACTCAACTTCTGTCATTTCAGGCCATCCAGACAAGAAATGTACAGTTAACACAACTTTTGCTCTGGTAACATATAATTTCTTAGTACTAATTTCCTTTTGTATTTTCTTGTTCACTCAACTTCTGTCATTTCAGTCCTGCAGACAAGAAATGTTCAGTTTGCACAACTTAAAAATATTTGTTGTGCTGCAGGTGCAGGTTTCCAGAAAACTACTAATGTTAAGTTGACTCAACTAGACATTTTTTGTTTCACTGACAAATTATTTTCAGTCAGTGTAGCTGATGTTTTCAAAAGTTGAGTAAACAAGAAAAAACAGAAGGAAATTAGTACTAAGATTTTTTTTGTTGAACTGGCTTAAAATTTTTTACAGTGTTTCAGAAGACGGTTTGAATAGCACTATTTAGTGGTTTTCTGGGGAGTCTACTAGTATTCGGAGACAGAAATGTAATAATCACAGTGCAAAAATTGTTTTGTCTCGTTTCTAATTCAAATATATATATATATATATATATATATATATATATATATATATATATATATATATATATATATATATATATATATATATATATATAAAGAATTTTAGACCATGTAAAATATTGTACAGTTTTCAGCGCCAGAAGAAATAAGTGAACATTAATCCCCCATCTGCCAGTGGGGGAAGTAAAATAATTGTGCTTTCACAATGAAAATATTAAATGTGGATACATTTTTTTTTCGCATAAATCATGTAAAGTCCACATACATACAGCAACTAAATACAATTCTGTAGCTCCTGATAAACTATAAATCAGACTGGACAATGCATGCAGATTTTTCAGATTCTCAATAAAACTAAAGGATTTAGAAATTGAACATTCTTTTTACCCCAACGCAATTGAATAGGCCACTAAAAACGCTAAATGACTTGATTCTTATATTTGCTTAATTTATGCAGCCTATGGCCTATACTTCTCACCATGTAATGTTTCTTGTCTAAAACATACAGTATAGAAAACCAAAACAACCAAACAAAATAATATTTTAATTGAACACATCACATAAAATACACATACAGTACCGTCCTATCAGCAAGCACGGCGGCAGAGGCAACTCATTGAAGTGGCAACATCTGTACCTTTGCAGATGCAGACATTGTTGAAATGATGTATCGTGCAGTGGTGAGTTTTCCAAACAATGACATAACTCGCGGCTGAACTATCATAGTACGATGCATTGTTTGGGAAAAGAACGATGTAGTGACGAGTGTTTCCCAAAACTGTAGTTTCTATAGTCGCAGATTCATCGCTTGAACCATGTTAGTTATAACGTAAAACGCCCATAATAATGCTCTAAACAGGGTGGAGTAACTACTTCTTTAAAGAAGAACCCTATAAATTTTTTGTGCAAATTATATTGTTTACACACACAGGCACTAAAAAAAGATCTGATATTAGTTTTGATAAAAACAAGCACTCGTTATTCATATATTTGAAATATATGTAAACGGCATATATAGGGTGTATGTTTCCTTTACAAATACTATAGAGAATACTCTTTATTTTATTCTAAAACATAAAACCACTAGCAAAAATCTAACACATAATCTCATGTATGAATTATACAAAAAAATAATGAGTGTATTAATTACGATGAAATTTAATTAAGAGCTTTTTATCTGTCGTTTTTATAGAGCTTTTATCTGTCTTTCAGATACTGTGTTTTGACTGAATGCGTCTCCTCTCTCATGTGCTTTGTCTTTATGTCAGTGATGGGCAGATTCACACACCACTGACAGAACCCTCTGATTACAGCAACACTCTCTCACTTCAGTCATGATAGGCATGTGCACAAACACATCCTGTTTATGCCTGTAAATGACACACTGCTGGCATATGTTGAGGTCTGTTTGTGTACAGACAAAATAATATCAAGGTTACTGAACGACATCCAGACGATATGATTCTACAATCAACACTGTGCACTGTATGTTTCGAGTATGTAATCAAGCTAGGGAATGAATGAGTGTATGTATATGGTGATGCACTCAAAATATCTCAATCTGAGTCAGAGGACAAATGTACGCGTGCATATGCTGGAAAACACATGGGGCTCTGGCCGACTGAGAAAGAGTGTGTGTGTGTGTGTCTACAGTACACATGGTGTACGCTGTATTACCTGGTGTCTGGTAGTTGAGTCTCCTCATTTCGACAGGATCGGATGAGCTGGCCAGAAGACAATCCTTCACACCACCCGAATGATCGTCTTTTGGTAGGGGGGAAGCCCTCTTCCTGTAAAAGCAAAATGGAGTCAGCGTGAGCACTGATATTGATTCATTCACACCGCAGCAGTCTTTACTGACAGAAGACCAGTACAAAAATGGACAACACCATGAAAAATGTAAGAGTTTTGAAGGATGGGGCAACTGAAATGTGAACATTATAATCTGAGTTACAAATGAACGATAATTATACACAAAAACATTTTGTGTTGTGTGTTGACTCGATATAATATAATATAATATAATATAATATAATATAATATAATATACAGTATGAGTGTGTGTGTATGGGTGTTTCCCTGTACTAGGTTGCGGATGGAAGGGCATCTGCTGTGTAAAACATATGCCAGAATAGTTGGCGGTTCATTTTGTTGTGGCAACCCCTGATATTTAAGGGACTAAGCTTTAGAAAAATGAATGAATGATAATATAATATAATATAATTTAATATAATATAATATAATATAATATAATACAAATAAAATATAAGGTGGAATGGTGGCTCAGTGGTTAGCACCATCATCTCACACTAAAAAGATGGCTGGTTTGAGTCCCGGCTAGGCCAGTTAGCATTTCTGTGTGGAGTTTGTTCTCCCCGTATTTTCATAGGATTTCAGAAACAAGGTGCTCCGGTTTCCCCCACAGTCCAAAAACATGCGATATAAGGGAATTGGATGAACTGAATTGGTTGTAGTGTAAGAGTGCGTGTGTGATTGTAAGTGTGTATGGGTGTTTCCCAGAACTAGGTTGCAGATGTAAGGGCATCCGCTGCGTATATACGCTAGAATAGTTGGAGATTCATTTAGTTGTGGCGACCCCTATTAAATCAGGGACTAAGCTGAAGGGAAATTAATAATATAATATAATATAATATAATATAATGAAATATAAAATAATATAAACAATATAATATAACATAATATAATATAATATAGTATAATATAATATAATATATTATTTTAATATAACATAATAAAACATAATATAACATTTAATCAATATTTATGTAAAGGAAAGGCATTGTAAATTCACAAATTTATTATATAAATTAAAAATTCTACATAATATAAGCGTAATACTGCATTTTCGTACACTTTAATATCCTTTTCTGACAAAAAAAAGCTAATTTCAAATGTCATTAAGTGTATACCAAAAATCTGGTCACATCTATTTAGAAAAAGAATAAATTGATGAAATATTAATATTCAGGGCTCGAATGTAACTTTTTGTTAACTAGGTATCACCAGTGCTCCCAACTTCAGAAAATACCAGAAAAAACTTGGCAAATTCCCCAAAAATAATAAGCACCACTGCAAATGGTGTATTAACATATTTATTGTATTTGAAGACAACATCAATCAGGACTAACAAAAAAATTGAAACAACTAACTAATGCTGTGATGACTTATTGATAGTTGCGTAATTATTCCAAAATGAACGTCCAATAATTATAAAATATTAATAATGATGATGACAATAATACTAGCAATGAACTGCAATTCTCACAATCATGCTGCCTTTAATGTGCTTGAATGTGAGGTTTGTGCTATAAAGTCTTACTGTTACATTCAGAAAAACAAATCTATGGTTTGCATTAAAATTAAGAATTGAAATTTTATAAATCTATTGTGTTTTCGGCTTAGTCCCTTTACTAATCAGGGGTCGCCACAGCAGAATGAACTGCCAACTTATTCAGCAAATATTTTACACAGCGGATGCCCTTCCAGTTGCAACCTATCACTAGGAAACAACCATACATTTTCATTGAGACACATACACTACGGACATATTAGCTTACACAATTCACCTATAGCTCATGTCTTAAGACTGTGGGGGAAACCGGAGCACCCGGAGAAAACCCACGCAAACACAGGGAGAACATGCAGACACAGAAATGTCAACTGACCCAAACGAGGCTCAAACCAGCGACCTTCTAGCTGTGAGGTGACAGTGCTACCCACTACTTGTAATTTTAAAATGCAAAAAAGATTTCTTCTACAGAACATAAATGTAAGATTATAATAAATCATCCAATCCAATGCTGAAACCTAGCCTAAATGTTTCTTTTATGGTAAATGATAACAAAACGCTAACGTAGACATTTTACTTGCACTTCATATGCTTCCGATAAGTGTAAACTTGCTTCTGTAAATTTAATGTGATGTGTATCACCTTGGTCCCATATACACCTACTAGCACTACACCAGTATGCAGGTGACCTCAAGACTAATAGAGGTCGACTACAAGCCGCACAACTGCCGAATTTGCTTTCATGAGCTCTTAAAGACAACAAATTAATCAGTCTGAAAAGCACGTGCCTCGTTTCCTGTTAAAGCTCCTTTGCTTTTAGAGCACATTAGGATTTCCCTCTGGGAAGCGAAGGGGTCACAGTGAAACGGACTAAAAGCCAAATAGCGTGTTTGTACAGCGCCTCGCTCAATTCTGTTAGCAAGCTCACTAAATATTCAGGTTGCAACGCTCCTTGTTTGTGGGGAAAACAAGGCGACTCGGTAATTAGCACATCAGCTGGATGGCACAACACCGGTAATTACGCCACTGTAGCACCTGCACTCCCGAGTGCGCTCTTCCAGCAGGTAAAGCTGTCGTGTACACACGAGCACGCACACACACTCTCAGAGACGCCGAACATCTGTCAGTGGAAACCCGTCCTCAGACACACGGACACAAATCCCCAACCAAAAGAGAAGAGAGCCAACTGCAAGCGGAATTTCACATCTCGCTGCACTCAATTTGTAAGGTTCAGAGCGCCGTTTTCTGGCTTTCATAAAGCCTGAATGAGGCTGACACCAGTGAGGCGAAGGGTCTTCAGCAAACGCCGCTCAACGGAGCTTCGCTAATCACTCTAGCGCTGGACACGTAGCCGCTAGCCTCTATTGTACAGTAAGTCTTTAATTATTCAGGCTGGAGTTACTACATATACACTGGAGGCTGAAAAAAAGAGTTCCCACTCTAATTCCCTCGCCATTACAGACTGAGAAGCATTTCAATTATCTATGATTATTTAAAAAGTATATGGTTTAAAGTTTCTGTGAAATCTAAATAACGTTTTTTAGATGTTAGTATATAAGTATGCTAGACTTCAGGATATCTAGCTATTGTGCTTCAACACTGAGACAAAATTAGCATTTACATTATATAAACATAGAAAGTTTGCAGTTTATCACTTCCGCCTACAAGAATCAACTTTTTTTTATGTCATCTCATACTTTATATGGTTTCTCATCAAATCTTCTGACCAATCAAATGTTCTCTAGTATTGAACAAGTCCCACCCCCTTTAAATCACTTGTTTGCTTTTCATTCAATGCGTTTGATCTCAATCACTCTCACTGGCAGAGCACTGATATAAACAACATGCAATTGCCTGTTTAAAAAAAGTGTAGGGGCTACTCTTTGTCTTGCTCTGTCTTCATGTTTCAGTTAAAATTGTCACACATTGAACAAAAAGCATTTTAAAATTGTTCTAGCTTGAATATCATTATGAATATTACTATCACTTTAATAGCCATAAAATAAATAAAAATAAATCACTGTTTACTTGTTTGTGAATGTTTTCTCTCTCATATTTGATAACATGATAGTAGTTTATCAGTATGTTAGTCTTAAGGATATCTATAAGATAGTGTGCTTAAAAACTGGGATAAAATCAGCATTTAAAAGATGTAAACATCCAAACAAGAAGCAAACTTTTTTTTTTGACGTCACCTCATACTTTTATATAGTTCCTCATCAAATCTTCAGACCGATCAAACGTTCTCTGGTATCGGACATGTATCGTTTGCTTTTCATCTGATGCATTTCAAAGATATGTACATTAGATGTCACCTATGCTATTGTTGTCTTTTGGAAGGAATGCGTCGATAGAGCCGCCGTTTTAGTACAGGGTAACACTCCTTTGAAATGAATGTGGGATCAATGTGCTGTGAAGGACCGTCCTGGTGGTCAGTATGCAAATATTTTTTTAAATTCTGAAAATTATAATTTGACATAATTTTTCTGCATCGTTGGATAAGTGACCGCACAGGCATTACAGACAAAGGGTATGTATCATCCTCCCTACCTGTTAAACTTGATCTAACTTGATTGGTCTGTGAATGAATCTCCATTTTGAATGACTCGTTCACTTAGCCGACAATAATACAAATGAGTGTAGCATTGTTGTCATTTTTTATTTACATTGATTGCTTATTTTAGTCAACAAAACTAGCATAAGCCTAGTATTTAGTTTGAGTTGGTGCTACTTTGCCTCATTGTCAGTGCAGCAAGAGACTTGTATTATCATCAACAATGTTACTTGTTGAGCACAAAAGCACAAAACATGTACAAAAACCAAATCTTACCCATAAAATGTTCTGCCTTTGTGCATTGTTTTCTTTGTTTGCTCATTACTACACCTGTACACAGCACTAATGTCTGGCTTTGCAGTTGACTAGTGCGGTAGAATGATATTTGTCCTGGAAGGGCTGTACAAATGTGGCGGCGCAATTGAAACATGCTCAGGGCCGATATGCAATATAAAGTGTGTATATCCATGGATGCATTTGAGCTAAATACCTCGCACTGGCAGATCAATGTTAAAAAAAAGATCCTATTGGATGTTTTAAAAGGGGGAGGGGCTTCACTTTATATTTAATATTTTAGCTTGATTATCATTATAAATATTACTAGCACTTTAATAGCCACTATGATAAATGGATTATTTACCATAAAAAGAATCACTGTTTACTTGTCTTTGAATGCTTCCTCTCCTGTATTTGATAGTAGTTTAACAAACTTTACATTTAGCTTTTCTTTTATCTACATTTGAACATTTTTAAGTAGTCATTTTAAAGCCTGAGCTCTTAAAATGTATATTATCCTAACATGTTGACCTTAATTAAAAGACACAGCTTAGCGACTGGATTGGATTTAAGAGACTGCCACTTGAGGAGTGTAAAAATAATAAAATCATGGTTCAGAAAAATAGACTAATTATAACAAGAGGCATGAGACAGCGTGATATTAAAAACAAAGTGTAGAAAAATTACAATTGGAAAAAAAGAAATTTAAATCTAAACCAACAAACAAAAGTCCCTGATATTCCATGACTTGGACAAAATATATACATATACAATTCCCTGAATTACAATGTCTGTAATAGACCTTTCAATATTCGATGATATTCTAGAAAACCCATGACCGTGGGAAACCTGTGAAAAGAATCCATTTTTTGTGGTTGGGAATGAATCGCAGAGATGAAAATAACAGAAAATGGGCATTTTGCTTCAGGAGAGAAAGTGTGAATGTGTGTTAGAGAGATATTTTGTACATTAGCCAGTGAGAAGGAGGGGGAAAGAAAAGAAACAGAACAGTTCGGTGGAGGGAAATGTCAGCTTTCAAGAGGAGAACATTTCTATTTGGGCAGCCGCCGGGCTGGCATTTCCCTTACAATGGGCCATTCAGGGCTCAGGTGAGACGGCAGAAAGGCTGACTGCACACGCTCAGACTGACTGACCTTCAGGAGGAGGTGAAGGATCAACATGAACAGAATCAACACAACACGGCAAAAAAAGAAGAAAAAAAAAACACCAAAAATAAAACATCACGATCACAACAGCAAGCATGCACCACTGGATCCACGCAAACCCAATGGACTGGAGCTTTTCAAGGACAGCAGGGTATGATGGTGAGCTACTGTTAGTCTTCATACCAGCACAGGCTCATTGGAAATACGTTTTTTTCTTTTAGGAAAAAAATTACATTTTTCCAAATACGTTTCGCTGCAGCTTTTGATAAAAGATCCACTAGATGGTACTGCTTCCATTTTTTTTGCAAATCTGAAATATGTTACTTAAGCTGTGTTTGTAATAATTGTTATATAAACAATCTTATACATGAAAATTGAGGCTTGTCATAGAGATCACCTTGTGATTGAGTGACCTAATCCCTTCACTAAACACAATCAATAGTGTTTTTACAAGTAAATGAAAGATTTTAGATAGCTTTAACATGTTTTGTGGAACTGCGTTTTACTGGACTCAGACCCGAGCATCACAAGTACAACATTGTACCAAGTGAGCTACTGAGTAAATTTCCCAGCAAACGATTTTGTTTAATAGACGTCTAATAGACAACTAAACGTAGACAGCTTGGCTAAAACAAGGCGAAATATGGTCTATCAGTGAAAACCTAATAGACATTTAAAAATAGCCCAAAACTAGAGTAGTCGTCAAATTGCCAGATAAGACAGAGTTTATATGTGTAGTCACTAGACTAGTCTAGTTTGGCCTATTCCATCTATTAGATTTTCATTGACAGCCCATATTTAGCCTTGTTTTAGCCAAGACTACTATGTTTAGATGTCGATTAGACATCTGTTAAAAACAACTACACTGAAATAATTGATTTACTATTTTTTTTAAATAAGTGTTGCAAAAGAGAGTTGCAAATCATTTATATGGCTTGAATTTAAACTAGCAAATTAAGTAGGAATTTACCAAATTCAATTTGCTTGTTTAAATTCAGCCTAAATAAATAGGACCATAAAAAATGGCCTAAATGCAATGAAAAATTATTATTCATTGTACGCCAGAAAATGTGTTTATATGGAAATTGATAGGTAAAGAAAGGTATTTGATTACAAATCATAGACACTCATATGTTGTTTTGGTATTTATTTGGTTTTGCGCAAAGAACGGCACAAAAAATAATCCTTTATTCGTCAACTATTTGTTCTTATAAATATCATAAGTGTGCAAAGAAATACAAGTTGTTGGCATTATACTACACCTTAGCTTTCATTTTACCTAGAATCTGCAGTCAAATGCAATTTGTTTTTGCACATATTTGCACACCTAAGCATGTATTTCCAATGAGCCTGTGTTGCTTTATTCCGAAAGTCAATTTCAGCGATCTTGTTTTGGATGAACTGGACTGAAAGTCATTCAAAACAACAGGCTGGTGAACAGTAACAGTATCGGCCGATCGTACAGACCCTGCAGCCGGTGAATAGTGAGACGGATGACACTTCCAAAATGAAAACCGTGACAGAAAGACACCTGGCCATTGGTCTGAAGGTACCTACCTCTCCTGTTTGCTGCATTTGTATGGAGCGGAGGAAGGAAGAGACATGTGATTAGTGGCTGTCAGAAACCCTGAGACCCAAAGTAAGCCATGTGGATAACCTTGCGTTTCAAAAACATCTTTCAGAAATCGGACATTGGGTTTGGAGACAGGGAATAAAAAGGGGGAATAATGAGTAGCGCTGATATGTAATTTGAATGATTGCTTAAATAACTGACACTCTTAACCTTGAAATAAAGCCTGACCTCTTAACTCTAAGCTTGAATATTGAGCATGAATATTGAGTAGGTTAGCATTACTATTATTTTTTACTGCTATATAAAACAGACATAAGAAACAGACAGCACTGGTTATTTAAACTATATTATGTTTTAATAAGATTTTTAAGTGGTAAATAGGGCAGCGCAGTGCTCAACCACATTTTATTTGTGATCAGATTTGGAAAAGGCAGTGGTAGAAGTGCCTGACAGCGATAAATAACACAGCATGCGACCTCACTGTCAGTGTGAACAGACATTTAGAGAGTGAAAGTGGAGAGCAGCAGTTATCAGACCCACAGCCTTACAATAGCAGAACTCCTCACTGGACTACGGTGCCCGCAGCGGTGGGCAGCACGAGATGACAGCTTTTAGAATAGCATCAGCAGGGTGTGGCGGCACAACCACATAACCGCTCGCCCGCCGAGACCCATAGCTGACGCTGCCGTTTCACTGCAGCATCTCTGCTCAAAAACAGCCTCAATTTGACTCACTGCGAAGCTAAAAGATCCATCAGCGGGACCAAAATGGTGGAACGCTGAGAAAGAATCCTGAGGTTTGCTGTGAAGTAAGGGCTTTTTACTAAGACGGGCTGGTAGTCAGTACTGTATCAGCGTTGTGAATGGGACCACCGGGTCACGCCGCAAGCTACATGTCTGCCTTATTCGGCTGAGTCAAGATGTCATTATGAATAATGTCCTCCTTTTGTTCTCTCCGCGGGAAAGCTAGCTAAAATTAGCCACATCTTGTTCCATGTACAAAGCAGCCCTGAATTCAGAGTCACGCAGTCCATGATGTGCAGAGGTGTATTTCATCTAAAACCAAACCTTCACAGAGGCTTGGATTTGTCTCTGTCACATCCACTCAACTTTAAAAATAGTTTCAAACTCCCAACAAAAATGAAAACGCCGGCCACCATTTTGTGTAATATAGAAATATTTAGATAAATGCAAAATAATAGATTTAATTTACAACATCTGAGTGAGAAACATCCAAAATGAACAGTCATTATACATAAGTGACCCATATGTTATATGTTGCAAGGGTTTATTTTTGGCAATAGCCAAAATACATTCCAAGCAAGGTTTAACATGAACTTTTTTTGATCATCAGCCACTGTGGCTAGTAGATTTCCAACATAACTAGCAACTCGCCATTTTCACTATGGCCACAATTTTGTAGTTGAGAAAATTTGGCTTTGACATGCTAAAATTACTTTAGTTAGATTTCCACATGCCTCATTCATTTCACTTTTTTTTGTGTGTAGTGTATGACAGTGTACATGAGCAAATGGTTTATGGTTTCATAGGGCCCTATCATACACCCGGCGCAGTGTGGCGCAAGGTGCGGCGCAATACCTGTTTGGTAGTTTCAGCCTGGCGCAAGAGTCGTTTTGAGGCGTTGCGCTACGCTGTTTAAATAACAAATGCGTTAGCGCTCATATGTGCGTCCATAGGCGTTCTGGTCTAAAAAGGAAGGCATTCTGAGGCGGACTGCTGCCGCGTTGCTATTTTGAGAAACTAAAATAGATTTTTCATTACACCAAAACAAACCCGGTCTAAACTCTGGCGCAGAGTTGCGCCTCGCTTACACACTGCTTAATACGCACAAGAGAGCAATAGGCAAATATCTTTACATATGAAAAAATTTAAATATTAAGGTTATATATAGGATATAATAAGAATAGATATAGGATATAAATATAAAGGATTAAAATATTACAAAACATATTATTTTCTAGCCTACATAAATATGAAAAACCACTGCTTTTATGTCTTCTTCATCTCAGGAGGCTTTTTCAGTTCATTCATAACAATTTGCTTTTGTATAATGTTATTATTATTAGCAGTATTTTTTAATATATCCATATTTATATTTGTTTTATTAAAACAAGCTTAGATTTGCCCACCTGCAGGTTTTAGACCATATGGGGCACAGCATGTGTTTCAGGATATAACTCTTTGAGCACACTTCGTTAATATTGTTCATTTATTCGTTTGCTGGAAATTAGAACTGAATTTAGAAATAGTTTTAAAACGAATATTCGCGCTTAACAAACGCAATTAATTATTTATAGACTAATTGATGTCTGTGCGTAAAGGTTTCCCTATCCAAGAGCGAAAGTGAAAGTGATCCATTATCTCTCATTCTCACACAGTAGATGCTCTGTTTAACAGTTTTCTGTTAAAAAACTGCACATGGACCGTCAAAATAGAGCCCATAGTCACATTGCAGTTAGCTTTTATTTCACATGACTTTTCAGGGCTCAACACTAATGATTAAACAAATGTAACTCTTACCACACCAAATAATTTAATTAATAACCAAATTACATAAATAAATAATTATTTCTTAGCCACAAATTTTAAATAATGTGTCAAAGCATGCTAAATATAGCTGTATACATGCACTTTTTACAACAAAACCTTTCTTAAAAAAACAATTAACATTTAAAAAAAAAATTGTTATATATTATTGTAATCTGTCCTGGCTAAAGGTCTCAGATCACCAGTTAATACATGAATAAGGAGTTAACTTTCGATTGAAGCAATGTTATTGTAAAAAAAAGGTAATTAAACTGTATCAACAAAAATAACAGTGAGCAATGAAAGCAGGTAAAAACCTGCCTTAAGGCCAATTAATAATCTGTTCAAAGAATGGTTAAATCTATCATCACTTTTTGTCCAGTCTGTTTCAAAGAGAATTAATCACACCAGTCTCGTTTCCATGCACGGGAACGGGAGTGCGAACACTTCTTAAATAGTCGTGCACATCACATTCATCACATTTGCTTTTGAGAAAACTACTAACTATTTTCAACTATTTTCCAAAGTGGCCTGTGGGAGTGACTGTTTAACAAAGCTGCCACAGCTGATATCGACCTGCATTTGGGGGGGTGTTAATGTCAAGTCCTGATTGTGTGGGTCAAAATATTTGTTTTTTTATGCCAAAAAGATTCAAGATATTAAGTCAAGATGATAATCCATCAATATACTTTGTAAATTAAAATAATTAGCTTAATAATGTGAATTCCAAAACACTCAATTTGCACATATTTAAAGGTGATCTTTGTATCTCAGCCAAACATTGTCCTATTTGGTCATAAAAAACATACATCAAAGGAATGCTTCTTTAATCAGCTTTGTGATGTTGATGTATAAAAATGTACACTCATGACTGGTTTTGTGGTCTAGGGCACAGGTGTCAATCCCTGTTCCTGAAGGGCTGCAGCTCTGCACAGTTTAGTTTCAACCCTGCTCCAACACACCTGTAGATTTTAAACAAGCCTGAAGGTCTCAATTAGTTTGATCAGGTGTTTAATGGAGAGCTGCGGCCCTCCAGGAACTGGAATTCACACCTGTTGTCTTTGGTCACATACTGTATGGTATACTGAAATGTGACATCCATCTTTTCAAGATCTAATGATTAAAACAATATAATCAGAAAACTTTGAAAAGGCTTGAATGGATTTAATGTGGAGCAATGACTTTATGCAATCAATATATAAGTGTCCTTGATGGCAGATCTAGCTGCTGATTAAAATGATGATTCTGTAGACTTTAGAAACAATAGTTTTGAAATTGTGGTTGAGGTGGCGAATACGCGTCAGGGTGCTCAATGTGTACTCAGACCAAGATAGGAATAGTGATTGAATAGAAAATGAAATATGCTTTACTTGATGATCTTGCAATTGTAAAAAAAAAAAAAAAAAAAAAAAAAAAAAAAACAGGAGATTTTTATGCTGTCACAGCAGTTCATCTTTATTAGATATATAGGTCCGGATCAATATAGCGCAAAAATGTGCTACTGATTGGTGAAACATTCATGCAGTTATGGGTTATTTCTGCTGATCATTAAAGCTAAAAAACATAGTGTCGTAGATCCAAAAATGGTGAAGATATCAAAAATGGATGAGGTCTTTCCAATATCAACAAGATTTGGTAACATTTGCTTAGTGCTTAGTTACCTTTAAAGGGTTGCTTCACCCAAAATGACAGTTTTGTTTTTGATTACTCACCATCAAACGTCCAAAGACATGTGCTGCAGGTGAATTGGGTAAGCTAAATTGTTGGTAGTGTATGTGTGTGAATGAGTGTGTATGGATGTTTCCCAGTGATTGGGTTGCAACTGGATGGGCATCCGCTGGGTAAAACATATGCTGAATAAGTTGGTGGTTCATTCTGCTATGGTGGTACCAGATTAATAAAGGGACTAAGCCGAAAATAAAATGAATGAATGAATGAATTAAATTCAGTAGCTTTTTCATCTGCCATACACAACAGCAGTCTGGTGACATTCAAAGTCCAGAAAATGAACCAGAATCATTGTCAAAACAGTCCATGTCACTTCAGTTGTTCAGCTGTAATTATACGAAGGTCCAAGAACACTTTTGTGTGCCAAAAAACCTGTATAACTTTGTTTGCCAGGTCTTCTGCCTCAGGTCATAGCACCTGTTTACTAAGGACATTTTATTGCTCATGTGTTGTGCTGCTGAATCTAATGGCAATCTGTCATACTGACCATAATAAATGCACACCCTGACCTGACAAGGAGAAGACACTGGTGAACAAAGTCATTTGTACATTTTTTTGGCACACAAAAGTGTTCTTGGATGCTTTGTATAATTACAGCTAAACCACTGTAGTCACAGTCAATGTTTTCACAATGGTTTGGGTTCCTTAACTGAACTTCAAACATCTCTGGACAGTCGCTGCCATTGAAGGATGAACGAGCTCTTGTATTTCATCCAAAATATATTTATTTGTGTAACAAGGATGAACAAAGTTTTCTGGGATTCAGAACAATGTGAGGGTGAGTAATTCACGACAGAACTGTCATTCTAGTTGAACTCACTCTTTAAAGACCACAACTGCTGCTGAAAGAAAGGACAGATGCAAAAACACTTGCTCACCTTTTGAAGAGCAGGATGGCGATGACTATGATGATGATGAGCACCACAGCGAGCACAGGGCCCATGACCCAAAGCATCTCCGGTTGGTCCACACTGCGCTGCATTTGGTTTTCACCCTGCACTATGATGGGGTCTGAGTATGGGCTAGCCGAGAAGGTCCGCTACAGAGACAGAAAGCAAGATATTCAAACCTTAGAGCAAAATACAACCATTACAAAATGTTACAAGACACAATCCCATGACTAGACATCACTAATCAAATAATAGCATGTCCTCTTCATATAGCATACATAACGCTTTATATATTATAGATTATATATTTATATCATTTTTATTTATTTATTTATTTTTTCAGATTTGTCAATCTGCAATAGCCATTCTGCGAGTTTTCCAAAATGATAGTTTAGCTTGACCAAAAATAATTCTCTCTATGCACTTTAGAAAATTTACACCCATAAATAAAACATACCGGTCACACCTTATTTTGATGTTCCATAATTCTCATTAGATTATAAGTAGGCTGTTAGGTTGGGGTTAGGGTTAGTGTAAGTTGAGCAGTATCAACAGATATTAAGCAGAGAGTCTACTAATACTCAAATGGACCAACAAAAATAAAGTGTTACCAACATACCTTATTAAAACCCAATATACCTTATAAAACCCAAGTTTCCAATTACTATATACTATATTCCAATAAAGCAATCAATCTGGCACATTTAATGAACACATGAAAAACTCATGTTTCTGAACATAAATTGCAAAAGGATGAGATATTGATATTAGGGATTCACCGATCCCGATAAATGGATTGGATATCAGTTCGATACAGCATATTTTTGCTGGATCAGGTATCGGCCAGCTGTTACCGATCCATATCCAATCTTGCACGTGCGCTATATTTTGTGTAATTTATAAGCCGACAAAAGCCATGAAGGTAGCCTCTTATAAGGCACTAAAAAGTTGTCAAGCATATCTGCTATATCCTATCTGTTCTATTTTATCCCAAGCCATTCTATAGTTTAATGTGAAGTAGAGATAAGCAAGCATCAAGTGCTTAACTTAATGTTCACTTCAGCGCTTCCTGCCTGTCAATCATTCTTCATTCTTTCACAATTCAAACTGCGTGCAACATTTATGACAACACAAAAAACTTTCTCCAAGACTATTTGTTCCTGTTAACATACATAACCAGCGGAGAAATGTATTTAGTTTTGCATTAAATGTGTTAATTTTGACCTGCAACAAGGAGTTCATTGCTCTTTCTAAATCATGTTGCGCTGTGTCTGTTAGATCAGCAGATCGCATTCGCAACGCTGGCGTAGAGAGGGTGATTACCTGCTCTTCCTGACATTTTGAATTAGAAAAAGGCTCAATATTACATTAGAATGATCCTCAATGCACTGATTTCTTCTCTTTGTGCTGCCCAGTTTTGAAAGTGTCTGCAGATACCGGAGGGCTGCGTGCTGTCTTAGTGATGCATCAAGCACTTCATTCACACACCGGCTGCGCAGACACAATGTGCGTCACTCTGTAAGATTATGCTCACAATGGATTCCTGTTCTCTCATCCTTTAGTTTATTTTTCTGAGGGGAATACTTTCATTGCTGTGAATGGTTTGAAGTCAAAGTAGTCGATTAAATTAATAAAAGTGAAACTGTTGGAGGCAATATGCATTTTCATTAACAGAAAATGATTTAACCTAATATAGGCTTCTCTGAAACTGTTAATGTTTCATTAAACTTTCCTTTATATTTATATTTTATAATATAAACTTTCCTTTATAAATAATATAATATAATAATAATATATTTTTATTATATATTATTGATGAATAATATAACTTTCCTTTATAAATAAATTTATATATATATTTAACAGACCAGTTTGTGTTTTGGTGCTGAAGCATATAAGCGGACTTGTTTTGAACTTTTTCTGTCTCACTCACGTTCATGTTTAAAGTTAGACTGTGTCGTTTGTCATATACAGTAGGCCTATGGGTCTGTTATTTTTACTATAAAACAATATAGTATTATATTATTATTATTATTATTAATATTATTGCTAACTATAGAAACTGTATTATGTAAAAAAAAAAAAAAAACGGCACAGTATCTGGATCAGACCGGTATTGGCCGATACTCAGAATTTGGGTATCAAGATCAGATCCGTTCCAAAAAATGGTATAGGTGCATCCCTAATTCATTTAACTCTGGACACAAACATAATTGTAGCCAGTAGACAATGCAGTGTTCTCCACTGTAAATCTCCGCATGTCATGATTTTTCCAAGTACGATGCGATCCTGGAATAGCATCTATGTTGATCCTGGAACATAATTTTTTTTTTTAGAAACTGTAATCCATACCTATTCCCTACTTCAAAACCCAACCATAACTGTAAATAATTCCCAAAAATCTGCAGGAATTATAGCTCGATAACATTAACGTAGAGGTGCATAAACCTAATCATAAGCCTAAACTTAACATAAACTGTAAGCGTGTCCCTGATTAAAATGTTGTTCCATGATCAACATAGATGTTAATCCAATATCGCATTGTACTTGGCAAAATCAAGTCTCCAGAGTCTTTTGATGAGGACTTTCATTAAAACAGCCTACAAATTATCGGATATCATAAAATATACTTTGCATTATGTGTCACACCAATGTTTAATATGGGAAAGAGAGAGTTAATCAATAAGATACAATACGGTTATGAATACGAGAGCTTGTGTGTATGTGCTGCTTTACTTGATGCACTTGAAGACCTGATGATAAATGAAAATGAAGTGAGGTAATGTGGTTCTGGCTTCATTATGACACTAAGTAGACATCTTGTGGCTAGATATTCCAAACAGGGCCAATTAGTATGAGAGCAAAATATTATAAAAGCAGAGATGGGAGTGTAAATTTCTGTTAGTGCTTTACTGAGAATTTAGAATGCAGCTCATTTTCACTGTCTAATACAAAAGCAAAAAACAGTACTAATTAGGTCACAAATAAGTAGGCAAGCTAATTTACTAAAATACAGGTGCAAAATAAGCAGACATCTGTGTTTTGACTTAAAATAATGGCAAATATATAAGCAAACTACCACTGCACACCTTATTAAATCACTTTGGATGATTAATTTAATTACAGTCCTCCAATTTTTTCTAATATAAGCTAGATGCTGAATGCACTGGTAAGTGGCCCTAATGATGACAGCGATGGTAAACTCATCTGTTCAAATTAAACACTTCCAAAATCCCAATGATAACAAATTAAGCTTTATTTTATGCTATGTCTATATTACATACAGAAATCTGGACCCAAATGCTTAATTATATAGCAAACATTTTTGGACTTAAAGGAATAGTTAATGCAAAAAATATAATTTCTGTCACTATTTGCTCAAAATTAACTTGTTTAAAACCTATTTGAGTTTCTTTCTTAGATATTTTAAAATATTTTGAAAAGAATAAATGCTAGTATCTGTTACCCATTGTATCATATGGAACAAGATCAATCGATGCTAAAGTATACATTCAATTTGGCTTTATGGTTATAACTTCAGCTACTTAAACAAACTTTAATAATTTTTAAAAGATTTTAGTACAATTCAAATAAAAACTGCACACACTTCCATGTCAGAAACGCCATAAAATGTCATAAAACCCTGGATTATATTGTCCGAGATTTCTTTAACAGATTTGTGTGTGTTGAATATCAATAAGGCAAAAGTTTGCATTTGTTAGATTTGATTGCAAGGAATAAATGGCTAATTTTTGAGCTTTTCCCCTTATTTTGTGGGTTTAAAAATCTATATGGGGTGTCGTCACTGGTAATGATGAATCATTAAAGTTTTGTTATGAGAAGACACTGCTTCTGAATTACTCAAGCTGTGAAACTACACATTAGTTATATCGAGTTCAGACTGCATGATTTTAGCCCTGATTTTGACTAGCCGACAGGTTTTGAGAAATCGCAGACAAATCCGTGAAATCACAGGCAAATCTGTGCTCGTACACGTGTAACAATCATACACTGTGAACTATCAAAGACATGATCTGAGAGAATCGTTGATGAGTCGCCGATGCCTGTGTGATATTTGGCATGCTAAATATCTGTTAGCGATTCAAAATCATGTCCTGTGAAATGTGCTCTGATTGAAAATAACATTGTCGAGAACCCACAGCCATCCACTAGCATCCACTAGTATGGCTATCTGCAGGCCAGCGGGAGGTTAGGGGAGATGTTAAAGTCAGGAGAAGCTAGTCAGGAGCACCTGTGTCTGTTTAACGTGTCATCTGAGCATTACCAAAACGGTGTCAAACAAAAATAAAAAAAAAAACTGAAGAGAAATTGTTAATTCTCTTCAAAACGCAGGTGAGGAAAACAATTTTCTACCTCATTAAAGACTTCTTTCTCGTTATGTGGTTAATAACTTAAGATATACTATGTGACCTCACGTTACAATATCACTTCTCACGTGTGTCTGGTTGTGAGACGTAGTTCGTGGACCAAGACAATGTTGTCTGCAATTCTCCTATTGTAAAGTCATACAGTGTGAAACCCCGTCGCCAATCCATCCTTCAGTGTAAACTGGAATGCTATCCCAGAGATATATGCAGTGTAAAAACATCTGTGATGCCACTTCTTTGAAATCATGTAGTCTGAACTCGCATTAGGATCACGTTCATAATGATTCACAGTTTTGAAAATGTTAAAGTCCCAACATTAGATTTATAAAAGTATGGTGTTCTCAGCACTTCCTGCCTGCTTTTTAAGCACTTTTGAGCTTAATGGATTCTTGAACACTGCTTATTGGCCATTGTGTTTATGTGGTCAACAGATATGACTGCAATTGTCTTGAATGATCAACGTTTAACAAGACTTGTTGCTCTAAATAAGACATTTGGGCAGAGGGGAATTGGTAGTGCCCAGCTGAGCCAGTTTTTTCTCAAGATTTTCTCAAGATCAACTGGTAATGTTTGTTCCTTGCCACTGTCACCACTGTCTTACATGGTTTGGGACTTGTGGAGCTGCACATGAGTGGAGATGCTCTTCAGTGTATGGGTTTTCAGTAGTGACATTTACATTACACTGAAACGAACTAAGCTGAACGTCAACTCTGAAAACTGACCTGAAGCAGTTTCAATTTACTGGAATTATGCTAAGCTATCTATGTTAAGCTGTTTTAACACAATCTACATTGTAAAAAAAAACAAAAAAAAAAAACATTGTGCTATAGAAATAAAAATGAATTGAATTGAACAAGAGAACTCACAAGGACAGTGAAGCTTTTGAAAAATGCGTTTATCAGCGGATCCGTCAGCGGAATGACCTGACATTCAAACACTGACATTCATGGCATTCAAACACTCCAGTGCCCGAGTACTTTTCTGTCCCTTTAAAGCAGGTATGTGTGTGTCTAAATTTTAAATCAAGTTTGTAGATTACTCTTTAAATATATAAATATTTAAATATATAACTTCCCATTGTCATTTAAGCAGTTTTTTTTATTCTGAGGTAGATTGAATTGAAACAGTTGGGTTTCATGACCCTTTAAGAGGGTTAACATACACAGATCCGCATTTGATTAGCATTAAGTCAAACCTCTGACTAAATTTTACCATATAGCGGAAGACGTGTACAAGAATAAGAGAATTTTTTTTTTTTATTCTGAGGTAGATTGAATTGAAACAGTTGGGTTTCATGACCCTTTAAGAGGGTTAACATACACAGATCCGCTTTTGATTAGCATAAGTCAAACCTCTGACTAAATTTTACCATATAGTGGAAGACGTGTACAAGAATAAGAGAAATTTGTGTGAATTTGTGTTTCCTCTCTTCTCTCCCCCTCTTTCTCTCTCTGGCTTTGATGAATGGAAGCTGAGAAGAAGAATCATATCCTCTTCATTAGTGCTCAAACTATGGTGCTAGTGAGCTGGCTGGAGGGAGGGAGGGAGGGGAGTGACAGGAAGAAAAAAGAGCCAGTGTGAAGGGACATAAATGAGGAATCTCCCTGCTGTGCCCTCTTCCATGCATGCGCCACGGGGCAGCTTCCAATTCTGCCTCACAAACCGCCTGCCATGAAAAGAAACAAGGGAAAAATACTGGAAGAAAAAAAAATTAACCAAAGAAAAGAAGAGAAAGGAAGGTGAGGAAAGATGGGTCTGTCACTACTGCTCCCTTATTCAGCACTGGGAGAGGACATTCACATGGACACATTTCCCAGAGGGCCGGAGCCTTTCGCATTTCTCCCTTCCTCTCATCACATGGAGTGGGACGCCGTAATTCAGATCTTGCTCACTTGGCTCAGCTTGATTCATCTAAAAGCGCACAGATTTTAATTGAAGAGATAAGCAGGATATTAGCTGGAGGACAGTCATGTAGTCATGAAGATGGTGTGTTATCGGTGCTGCTCATATGACAATCTCAATGTTAACGTGGTGGTCTATGGGAGCGTGGGAGGTTGTATGCGTGTGTGATGTACTGGAAATATACATTTCACTGCATAATTTTTGTTTATTTGATTTTTTTAAGTCTACAGGAACAAACTGTTTAATAGTTTAAATTTGTAATTTGTTTCAAATTAGTTTTCTAAATTTGTATCTACCAAATCTATGAGTCTTTTATCTGGTACACTCTCAGAAATAACGGTACGCAAGCTGTCACTGGGGTAGTAACTTTTCAAAAGCTACAAATTTGTACCTAAAAGGTCTATATTATTACATCAAATGTACATATTAGTACCTAAATGGTACAAAAGTGTTCCTTAGAAAATTTGTAGGTACTAATATATACTTTTGAGTTACCAATATGGACCCTTTAGGTACAAGTGTGCACCTTTTGAAAAGGTACCACCCCAGTGACAGCTCGTGAACCTTCTTTTTCCTGAGAGTGTAGTCTAGTTGATAAACTCATTTGCATGCTAACAGCTAACAGACCAATTTTTTTCATTTCCACACCAAAAAAAGTGATTTTGGCTGGTTGTTCAAACTACTTATTTAAAGGAGCTAATTAATTAAATTCTTGTGGCTTTTTTTGGGAGGTAGCCTAATTGTTTTATGTTCAATCCACCTAAATTAAACTTAATCGATTTTTGTTGGGACAACATAAATGAATTGTGTGGAAAGGAACCCTGCATTTTTTTTACAGTGTATTTAATGCAAAAACTGAAATCAATAATTTTTCGTGGCTATAGTTAGTTTAGAAGAAAAAAAAAAAAACTAAATTTTGTAAGAAATTCTGGCACTTTTAGTAGCATTTTAGCTGGTTAGAAAATTACGCTCAGCTTGTTTTACGAGAATAAATAAAATAACTATCATGGCAAATGTCACTAAAATAATCCCAAAATATTATTAATAAAAATTATTAATTAAATAAATAAATCAGAAAATACTTGAATAAACCCGAAAACGAATAAAAACACATTACATAATTAAAATGAATAAGAAAATATTAAGCTAAATAAATGAATCAAGTAAAAAAAAAAAAAAAATCATTAATATTTAGATTTAATAACATTTTTTTGGTTAATTTTGTTTTTTTAATTAAAAAGTTTGTTTATTTGAATAATTAACAATTGGCAAATCTTACTAAAATAATCCTAAAATATTATGAAAAAAATTAATTAATTACATAAATAAATCTGAACAAAATACTATAAAATCAGCAAACTAATCAAACAACACATTAAATAATTCAAATTCATAATAAAATATTAAGCAAATTAAATAAATCAAGTAAATAAATCTAAAAAAATCATTCATATTTAGATTTATTTAATAAACATCCTTTGGTTATTTTTTTAAACAAAAAAAAATAGTTATGTGAATAACTAAAAATTGGCAAATCTCACAAAACAATCAAAAATTATTATGAATTAAATATTAAATGAATAAATAAATAAATAAATAAATAAATAATAAGAAAATACTCAATACACATTAAATAATTAAAAAGAATAAGGAAATATAAAGCTAATTAAATAAGTCAAGTAAATAAATTTATTTAATAAACATACTTTGCTTAATTTATTTTAATTAAAAAGTTTGTTTATTGGAATAATTAACAATTAAACTATTAATTAAGTAAACTATTGAATTATTATTTCTTCTTATCATTTTTAATTATTATTAACTTCTGTATAAGCTGAAAACACAGGACTAACAAAATTGTAAATAAATTTATGAAAGCAAAGGCATATAAAAGTCTCTTTTTTATTTTTGAATATAGAAATGTCATCTCCAGCTTCAGTACTCTGGTTTAATATCAAAGCCCTGCACTGCAGAACTGTGAACATTGTTAGTTTCTTCAAGACAAATTGCTCGTGATTTTCCTCATTTGCGAGTCGCTTGGGATAAAAGCTTCTGCAGAACGATCAAATACAAATGTTAAGTGTACAATTAGCCTCATTACTGTATTACATTAACGAGAATGACATTTTTCACATTACAGTAATGAGAATTTCAGCATAAATGCCAATCTTAATGCTTCTAAAAATAGGTCTCCTTTCTGTATCATTAAATATGAGTTTTTTTATTTAGTTTTTGTCCCTGTATACTACAGTGCAACGTATATACACAAAAACGATGGTCCGCTTCCTCGGGCACTTTAACACAATTTGAGCACGATGTGTTAAAGGCAGTTAACGTCACTAATGTGTTTCACATTTCCTACAGACACATAGAAAAAAAAATAGAAAGAAAAAGCTAAATACTAACTAACGTGAAATCCATTGAGCGGATAAGGATGGGGACGTGTCCTAAGGCAGAAGATGAGCAGTTAACGACATCATCTCATCGCTGGGCTCTCAGTACGGGCATTCGGCTAATGTAAACACTTTATCTGGCAGAAACAGCTCGGCTGCCACAGGCCCTCCTTCCTGATGAGCGCACTCCTCTGTCTCTGTCTTTCAGTTTGCCCTTTTTTACCATTGGCTTCTTTCATTAAAGAAGACATATGGTCAACTTTTTTTTTCCTGTGTGCTATTTTTAGAGGCATCTACTAAGCCAGAAAACCTGAAAAACAACAAACCAGTAACTTTGTTTTGTTATAGTTTACCCAAAATTTAAAATTCTGTCATTACTCAATCTCCCTTTACTAGTTTCAAACAGGTTTGAATGTCTTTCTGCTTTTCAATTTCAGATGAAATTTAAATACATTTTGTTTAGATGTTCGTACCAGTATGTTAGTCTTAAGGATGTATTTAAGCTAGTGTGCTCAGAAACTGTGACAAGATTCACATTTAGAAACTATAAAAATCCAAAGCTTGCAGTTTGTCACTTCCACCGGGTTCGAGTTCGTGGAAGAGCGGTTCCAGAAATCAGGTAAGACAAAAAACAGAGTCCAAAAAAAAAAAGCGAACCAGTTCTTAACGGTGCGAGAACGGGGGGTCAAAATCAGACGAGAGCTTTTCTTTTTCTGCGCGGCTTTCGTAAATCGTCGCTTGGGTTTAGGGAAGAAGGAGGAGTAGGGCGGCTGGGTCAGCCCTGTCAATCATTCAGTCATTCAGCCAGTTCGTCAGTTGGACAGAGACAGTCGCTCGACAGCGTCCTTCAGCGGCTATTTACACTGGACAGCATCGAACAGCGCGTCGAACAGCACGTCCCAAAGTGAGCTCGCGAGAAGCGTTCGAGACGCGAAAAGTGTGCACAGCGGCCTCTCGTGAAAACAAAAACTGCACAAATACATGCCTTTCGGGATGCATTTCACTGTCTCCAGAAACGTCCACAGGGCTACGTTTCCAGAATGAGCCCGGGTTGTCAGATTTTGTTACACTGCTTCTCTATATTGATCAATCCAGAATTGTTGAATGATTTACAATATTTAAGGCAAGCATTAGTAATTGTAATTAGTATTTTATGTGGGAAAGAAATCTAATTAGAGTAACTAGTTACTTTCTAAGTAATTACAGCCAACAAAGGTCATGTTGTACAGCATATTGTCCCTAAACAAACAAACTAAATAAACTAATTGGTTTGCAACATTATTGCTAAACAATATTATATTTCTGTCCATTTTGAATGGCTCAGTTCATTGGAAAAATTTTTATTTTTTATTAGTAATATAATTTTAGACTATTTATTTTAGGTCTAGCCCTAGCTCCAAAATGTTAATACGATTTACAATTAGAAACTATAAACACCCAAAGCTTACAAATTGTTACTTCTGCCTAAAAGGATCAACGACTTCATTTGACGTCATATTTCAGTTTCTCATCAAATTTTCTGACCAATCAAATGCTCTCTAATGTAATATATTTGGTAACACTTCAGTTCAGGTCACAATTCACGCTATTGACAAACCATTAACTAACACTACTAGCTTACTAAACTACTATTTAGCTGTTTATTATTAGTTAGTAAGGTAAAAATTGGGTTTAGGTTTTGGACAGGATAAGGGATGCGGCACCATACTTTATAACTACTAATGAACAGTTAACATCCTAAGAATAGGCAGGTAATAGGCCAGTAGTTAGTAGCATGAATTGTGACTTTAACTAAAAACTCTGATCAATCCAGAACTGTTGAATTGATTGACAGTATTTAAGGCAAGTATAAGTAATTGTAATTAGAACTTTATCCGGAAAAGTAAACTAATAATAGCAACTAGTTATTTTATATCTAATTACACCCAACACTGGTCATGTTGTACAACATATCCCGAAACAAATAATGAAATAAAAAATAAACTAATTGGTTTGCAACTTGCTGAGTAAACAATATATATTTCTGGCTATTGTGAATGGCTCAATTCACTGGAAACATTTTAATTTCTTTATTATTAACATTTATTTTAGAATATAGGTTCAGCCCCAGCTCCTAGATTGTGACAAGATATGCATTTAAAAGCTATAAATATTTAAAGTTTGCAGTTTGTCACTTCTGCCTAAAAAGGATCATTATTTACTTTTTGAACCTCATACTGTTTTTCAGTTCATAATTTCATTAAATCTGCGGACCAATCAAATGCTCAGAATTGATTATTCCAGAATTGTTGAATTGATTTACAGTATTTAAGGCAAGTACATTATAAGTAACTGTAATATATATATATATATATATATATATATATATATATATATATATATATATATATATATATATATATCAAAAGTAATTGCAAACGTTTGGTGGAAAAGTAATTAATTACAGAACTAGTAACTAATCACAACCAACACTGGGCCTTATGTGCAGTACATTGTTCCTGTAAAAATAAAATAAAACAACATTTGTTTGCTCCTTGATGAATAAAAGAAATATATGTCCATTTGAAATTGCTAAATTCATTAAAAAAATCTCGTTATTTTTAGACTATAGGTTCAGCATTGTTTCTTCCAGCTTTACACTGTATATCTGTGCTGAGTGAGCTTCAGGCTTCATCAGTTCTGAAGGCCCCTGTGCTGGAGTCTAAGCAGTTCATTCATTTCCTATGACAGCAGCGCAGCAGGAGAGCTACAGGAGAGCCAGATCCGCAGAGCACAGTGGCATCATGGACATCTTTCACTGGCCACGAACAAACACTTGGGCTTATACTCTTCTAAACCATACACACTCATCGCATCATTTTCATATGATCGTCATCACCCTGTTTAACCCGACATGAGCTAATATGGCACTCAGATACAGCCAATGCCTTGACAGGGTTAAGAAATGAACAGGCAGCACAACATTTGGAGTGCTGAGTTAGGAAGCTGTCCTCATCTTCTCATGAAGTATGGCGGACAGATTAATGCCTAAGCTTTAGGGATACTTAAGAGTCAGCTTCAAGGGAATCAGGACAAGCTTCCGTGCCACGCAAATCCATTCTCCTGCTCTTTCCACAGAGACCACGGAGGAGCTGCTGACGCCATCATGAGAGCCAAAGATGAATATTTATCCAACTTGTCCTCTGGAGTTCTAGGTTAGACATTTCTGCGATGATTACTTTGCATGTTGTAAGGGTAAAGAGTTTGATTCTTTGATTTGTTTGAGAAGCAGACAGGAAAAAAATCCTGGTGAGTTGTTTAAGCTAATACTTGTTTGACCAACAAAGCTTATTGAGCTCTGCTGCTTATTAAGACAGTGCTTTGTCAGGGCTTAGTTTGTTTGCCTGCAAATCAGACTGTATCATATTATATCGTATCCTATTGTATCATGTCCAATCGTATCATATCCTATCATTTTGTATATTTTTATTTAATGCCTTGTCAGCAAAAAAGGCTATTTTCAAGACCAGTTTCAATTAATTAAAAATAAATACAATTAAAAGCACAAGCAGATAACCACGGGATAAATTAGACAAAGGACTTTGCACACGCTGAAGTCTGAAATTTTCAATATGTCTTTTTTTCATAATCAAATCCCTAAAATTCGTCACTCTTACAAACCTTGCACACCAAGTTCAACGCCTATTAATAAATCTGTTGCAAAATAACTCACAAAACAATACAAAATGGAGTGTTCGAGCAGTGAACAAGATTTTGTTGCCTCCAGTCTGCTTAGCAAAAGAAAGAGGATATATTGGGTACATCCCATTCTTAGATTGGGGAGAGAGGAAGGAGAGTTCCACCTCCTTATCAAAGAGCTGCGGGATTATCCTGACCGATTCAAAGTTTACTCCAGGATGTCCGTGACTCAGTTTGATACTTTCCTCATGATACTGAAAGCACATATTAAAAAGAAGACCACCAATTTCTGTGAACCAACTGATCCTGAACAGAGACTGCCATTTTGTCACACTAAACCATGTAAACAAACTAGCATACAATAAACCACAGAACATTTATACATATATATATATATATATATATATATATATATATATATATATATATATATATATATATATATATATATATATATATATATATATATATATAACATTATATGCTGTGTCTTTACATTTCATACCCTGCTTATTATAAAAAATTTTGTGTTAACCAATGGATTGGTTTAGTTAGTTAGTAGACGCTCTTTTGGATCTTGCCTTTAGCTAGTACGGCAGCCCTGAATTGTGAAAGCAGTTAAATTCAGTTCAGTTCACCTTTATTTGTATAGTGCTTTTACAATGTAGATTGTGTCAAAGCAGCTCCACGTAAAAGATTATAGTAAATTGAAACAGTGTCAGTTCAGTTTTGAGTGTTTAAGTTTAACACCACTTAAGAAGTCTATTAGTATGTTAAAAACTATAAAAATAAAGCTGAAAAAATAAAACATCTAATATTTTAATGGCAAATGAAAGGCAATTTGTCAGGATTCTGCCACTCCGATTTTGTTAATTCTTGTTTTGGTGGCAGAGTCCGGACACTAGTCCTGTCTTGTCTAGTATTTTGTATTCGTCTGGAGTTTTCTCGAGTCCAGCACTCATATTTCTCATCTTTGTCTGTTTTTCTCAGTGTATGAGTGGTGTCATGGCTGCGCTCGGGCTGTGCATGCTCCCACTAGATGCTTGAGCGCGAGGTATAGGCATTCTAGTGATGCGCGCTCTCATCCTGGTGTTTGTGTTTGTTCTGTCTGAATGCAGCGTGCCACTTCATTCTCAGCATCTCAGTCTAGTTGGTTTCGGTTGACGCTGGGATGGAACATGCACGTTGCATGTGTGAGTGCACGGTAAGTGTTTTTATTTATCATGTACATGTGTCTTGTGTCCAGTCTTCTGTTGGTGTTGTGTTTAGCACGTGGTCATGTTTACATACGCCGTATGCTTTATTGTTGTATTTCATGTGAACACTTGGTCAATGAGTTCTCTCATTGGCTGCGTGTTCTAGTCCTGTTTTATGTGAGCACATGGCTTGTGTTGTTTCTTAGTTTCATGTGCTCTCTCGTCTATTGTCTAGTTCCACCCACCATGTTTACCCATTGTTAGTTTATTATGTTCACCTGTTTGTTTGTTATTTTTTTCTCTTTATAGTCTCCTCTTGTCTGCTGTTCTGTGCCAGTTAGTCATGTCGTATCCTATCAAGTCATGTCCTGATTTGTCCAGCCCAGCCCAGTCAAGTGTGTTTGTTTATTCGTTTTTTTGTTATTATTTTCCCCCTTGGGGTAGTTTGTTTTTCTGTTTGTTTTATTTTTTAGTTAATAAAATCCATATTTTCCTGCAATTAAGTCCTTGCTCCTTTGCCCACCTTACATCCGTGACACAATATGTCAATGCGATTTAACACAACGTGAGGTTGAATTTAACGTGCAGAAATTATAGATGAAATGTTCAGGTTAAGTGTGCTATAACCTTAAGACATTTAGCATTCATTTATTATAAAAATGATAAAACTTTTTATATCTCTATATAAGTGAGTTTACCTCATTAAAAAATTACTTTTGCAGTCATTAAACTCGTGACAGTCCAATAAAATATGTTTTACAATAAAAGTAATTGAGCAGCAGTAGTGTGTTTCCTTTTAAATAAAAAACATGATCAAATCTCGTTTTAAAAGTTATTGAAAATCTATTTGAAATGTCAGGGTGTATTTCATACAAAGTATTTTTCATCCATGTATTCCACTTGTTCAATATGTGAACCATTGATGACAGGTCTGATCTCTGAGGGAGGAATTTGGCATATGTTTGCTTGAAAATCCTGCCTACAGCTTTAAAATATCTGCTGAGGGGACAAAGATGGAAAGCATACACTTTAGCAGTAGTAGTTACCTGCTTCTCATTGGCAGTAACAGGGTATTGGTCCTTGAGTTCAGCCATCACAAAACACTGGAAGTGTTGGTTGTTGGGAAGAGGCCGGTTGATGAAGCCGCTGTAGTCTAGCTCATCGCCCAGAGTGAAGGTTTCTGGGAGCGTGGATAGCTTTGCGGCGATGTACGGTCTTACGGTGTCTGTGTGCCGTCGACGTCTCCTGAGATGAGCTCCCTCACTAGACTCCAGGAGCTGGAAAACGATCACAGAACAAACATAAACACCAGTGGCTCTCAAGGTCATGTGGTTTAAAGCAATGCCTGCCAATGCTTTTCATTTGAATTACTTGTGAATGTGTGTATAGAAACCCGGTGGTCTATTTTGAACACATTCAGGTAAAAAAAAAAAAAAAAAATAAACTAATTGGTTTGCAACATTAAAGTTTTCTGTTATTATACTCTATACTAATTATTCAGTCAACTTTTTTCAGGTTTTTCTAAAGAAACACCTTTTCTCCTTTTGTTTTCTGCCTTTTAGCAGTGCAGGTTAAACGAATTAAATTATATAACCATAATTATGTGGGCGTATTTGTGTGGATATCAGGGAATTTTATATGTGTGTGAGTGGTATTTTATATACATTTTCTTCACTTAATACTGCGCAAACATTATGTAATGCATCAACATTAATGGTGTTACTGATCATTGATTTAAAAGGATTGTTCATCCAAAAATAAAAATTTTGTCATCATTTACTCTTTACTTATTTTAAGCTGAAAGATATTATGAAGAATGCTGGAAACATGTAACCATTGACATAGTATTTGTTTTGACTATGGAAGTAAATGGTTACAGGTTTTCAACTTTCTTTTTAAAATATCTTATTTTGTGCTCTATAGAATTTAGAAACTCATAAAGGTTTAAACCCACATGAAGGTCAGTAAATAGTGAGTAAAAATGTTTTTATTTTTTTTATTTTTGTGAGTTTAAATTCTTTTGGGTGAACTACCCGCTTAGCCAAGACTGTGAAATCTATCTGTTGTGCCTTTATTGTGTAAAAAAGAAAAAGTTTTTATTTTTCCCTTTAAACAGCACGTTGTTAATGTGTAAACAAAAACTGTAATCTGTAAAAAAGGTTATTTTGTTTGCTTGTTTAATTTATGGCTATGTCATGATAATATTAATACAGATAAAACACATTGCATGATAAAAAAACTTCATAAATCAATAAAAGATAATAAAATTAATAAAATATATAAATAAAAATAAAACATTAGATCTTTCTGGGGATACATTTTAAAATCACTCATCAAAGTGTTTTCAACAAAGAAATATGGTCTAATAGTTTTTAAAATTTCACATTCTATTTAATTATGTTTTATAATGAGGGAAGCTTCCATATAAAGATCAAAATCTATATTTGCTAGTTTTTTAGCTAATAATTTTTGCTAATGATTTATTTATTTTATTATTATTATTTATTTATTTATTTTTTTACAGATATTGTGTTCTCTATGAACCCACGTGCAACGACTAACTATTTGATTAATTATTTTCAAGTTTTTCCAGAGAAATAAATAATCACCTTTCGCCCTTTCGTTTGCTGCCTTTTAGCAGTGCTGGTTAAATAAATTTAATGAAATAATTAAATTATATTTAGTATTTGTATGGATATCGTAGAAAGCAGTATTTGCTTTATTGCTTATAGAAGTCAACGGTTATAGGTTTTCAACATTCTGTTAAACATATCTTTTTGTGTGTTCAACAGAACAAACATTAAGGTTTGAGTAAATACTGAGTAAACTTTCATTTTTAGGTGAACTATCCCTTTAACCAAGACTGACCCAAAACAACAAATCTGTTTTGCCTTTTAATACAGGAAAATAAGATATTTTTTTCCTAAAAAACAAACAAACAAACAAAAACAGAAAACTATTTTTACAGTAATTCATTAAAGGATTATTTAATTTATTTGTTTAACGTATGGCAAGATTAATACACATAAAAACATTACACATTAATAACTTCATAATTCAATGATGTTTCAGAGATGATATAATAAATAAATACAAAAATAATAAATGAATAAATAAATATTTTACATTAAAACGTTAAATAAATAAACATTACAACGTTAGATAGCTTTTTTTTTAAAGTTTGATATATGATAAATAACTTAAAATTCTTCCTGGGAAACATTTTAAAAACATCAATTAGACAAAAAAATTGTCTAAAAGTTTCACATTCTAACAAAATATATTATATGGCGAGGAAAGCTTTAGTATAAGGGTTAGCAATTAAAATTATGCTTTTAGTGAATATCGTGAAAATTATTATTAAAGTATAACAATAAAATAAAATTATTTTGGATAAATTCTTTCTACAGATCTTATGTTCTCTATGAACCCATGTGCAACTTTTTAAAACTAATGCACAAGTGTTAATGCTTCCCATTGTAGTGCACAACCCATTTAAAAACAACAAAAACCATCTATAACTCACCTCATCCAGCTCCATCTCATCGGGATTAATCCACTGACGAGATGATGTCTGAGAGACGGGCACGACCACAATGTAATAACACCTATGCAGAAAACAACACTATTAGCACACACGCCATTACTACCCTCATACTGTATGCGCCATTACTACCCTCATACTGTATGCACCGCAGCAGAAAAGCTTGTAGATTGCAGTCCATTCCAGGTGTGTGAGTGTGTGAGAAGCTTTCAGGATAATATCTTCAGTTAATCACCTCATTGCAACGGGTTTTTAATATTCAGCTGCATGTTTCAGAGTGTGAGGGAATAAAGCGTATATGAACGAGCTGTCAGGTGGTCCCGGGCAGGGATAACCCTTGAAGACTTGTTCATAATAAGACAGAGGCTTTAATTTGGCCAGTGTCTGATACGAGAGGCATTCTCTCAAAATCAGCTCCAAGAAAAACCGTCTCTGTGCTCCAGAGCTCCACCATTACCGGAGAACGAAGTGCTGTGTCTGACACGAAATCCCACATCAATCAGCGCTACTCCAAATGCCAATCTTCTCCAAGACTTTCTCAACCTCAACACTCTGGTAATCTTTTTACCAATCAAAAAAGGCACTCCGGAGAACAGCCCTGGGATTGGCTTTTCTTTTTTTTTTTGGAGGAATCACACTGCACCAACTTACTGATTTACTGAACGTCCAAGACATCTGAAGAAAATCTCCAATTTTTTATGCGGTCACAAATTAGCTTTATCTTTTCTTTTCTTTTTGAGTCCTTTCAGTCAGTTTTTAGGACTGGTGTGTGGATTTTTAGCTTAGCTTAGCATAAATCCTTGAATCGGATTAGACCATTAGCATCTCGATTAAAAAATCCCTCCCTCCAAAAAAATTATTTTCTCTTCAACGATTCTTCTTTAGTTACATTATGTACTAAGACCAGGGGAAAATGAAAAGTTGCTATGATATCATGTAGAGCTGTTGCCTAGTTACCCAGCTGGAGACTACTCTGGTAAAAATGTTGGGTTTAACACAATCAATGTGTGTTAGGACAACATGAAGGAATTAAGTTTAGTTTCAATTCATTCATTCATTCAATTTCCTTCTGCTTAGTCCCTTTATTCATCAGGGGTCACCATAAAGTACTAAATTTATTCAGCATGTGTTTTACGCAGTGGATGCCTTTCCAGCCGCAACCCAGTATTGGGGAACACCCATACACTCCCATTCTCACACATACACTACGGCAAATTTAGCTCTAGACTTGAACCAGCGACCTTCTTGCTGTGAGACAGTGCACAAACCACAAAGCCACTGTGCCGCCCTAGCTAAGTTATTTCAAAAATAATTGGATTTGACATAAAACAATTAAGTTGTCCTCCAAAAAAACTTATTTTGTTGTTCCAGCTTATTTTAAATAAACAAATTTAACAAGTTTTTTGAGTGTATATTCAGGTGTTATCGTTGCACCTGCTGTAGCCATGGTACGTCAGTAAAGTTCCTTGATCATTATGCCAAAATGACAGTATACGTCCTAGTCAATGACCTGAAAAATATCAACTTTCTATTTACCGTCAATCTTAACGTGTAATGCAACTACAGAAGAGACAAGCTTTAAATAGGAAACATTTCTGAAACTCTTTAGTATTATTGTTTTTTGTTTTTTAAATGAGATGCTAATGTTCTAATCTGATTCAATGACTTATGCTAAGCTAAGCTAAACATGCTCCTGATAGACCAAGAGACCAGCTAAATAGATTAAAAAAATTAAAACTCAGCTGGTAAACTTTAGCTGAATTGAGCCTATTTCCAAAAAAAAGTGGAGTGTTACTTTAAGAAAAATAATTGGCTGTAGAAAAAGCCTGACTCAGAAACGACGTGTTCCTCTCACAGGAAAACAATAATCTCCACTTTTCTTCCATTACCTCCTCATTCATGAAAAATTAAGGGTTGAAAATGACATATAAACATAAGAGGCCTTTCTCATGCATAACTTATGAGGGCAGATTTAAGCGGCAGGGCCTCCACACATAAGCAGCAGCTCCTGTGAAGAGCACTCAGCCGTAATGATGGCAGGAACATCAGAAACAGAGCAGGGTGTGCTCATATCCTCCATCATGACAGGCTGCACTCTAAGTGCTCTCAAACCAGGACTTTCAGACATTCTTGCTCTCGCTTAAGACAGAAAGCAGCCCGTCTTCTGGTACATTGATTTCCACGCGTTCCTTCACGACTCGGAGGACAACGAAGTGTAAAAATGCCAATGTCACTTGAGCCAGACAAGGACCTTCTGGTGCATGCTTTGAAAAATCTGCTGCTTTTCTGGAGAAGGTCAAAAGTGAAGCTGAATACAGTAGGATGACGTTAAAAAGCAGCTGGAATCTGCAGTGTTGGCAGGACGGCTGTTTGCTGAGGTGGGGAATAATTGCATGGTAATGGTGTGTGAGCGCCACTGCAGAACGGAAAGCATGCCGTCATTGACCCGAATAGAGCTCCAGGCATTACTCTAGGCAGCGTTACTGTATGGATTCATGAGGTATTAATAAATGAGGAGACTGCATTTACATGCATAACAATTAGATGATAACTATACGAATTCAACAATACTGCAGTATCAAAGACATGCTGCAAGCTGTTCCTGAATTACTTGTGGCATTTTATGCATTAGCAAATGAAGTCTTTGAATAAATGTTTGACCTCAGTGGTCACAATTAAGCTTCAGTTAAGAGTTTTTTAAATGTATTTTGTATGAATTGTATATACACAGGTAGAGTCAGAATTATTACCCCCATTTGATTAATTTTTTTTTCCTATTTAAATATTTGTCAAATTATGTTTAACAGAACAAGGGATTTTTTCACAGTATGTCTGATAATGTTTTTTCTTCTGGAAAAAGTCTTATCTGTTTTATTTCAGCTAGAATAAAAGCATTTATTAATTTTTTAAACATCATTTTAAGGACAAAATTATTTGACCCTTTAAGCAAATTTTTTTTCAACAGTCTACAGAACAAACCATCGATATACAATAACTTGCCTAATTACCCTAACCTGCCTAGTTAACCTAATTTACCCAGTTAAACCTTTAAATGTCACTTTAAGCTGCATAAAAGTGTCTTGAACAATATCTAGTCAAATATTATTTACTGTCATCATAGCAAAGATAAAATAAATCAGTTATTAGAAATGAGTTATTACAACTATTATGTTTAGAAACGTGTTAAAAAAATCTCTGTTAAACAGATATTGTAGAAAAATATAAACAGGGGTCGAATAATTCAGGGGGGCTAATAATTCTGATATCAACTGTATATATACTTTCAACTGTATATGTGTGTGTGTGTGTGTTTATCTTATGTTTTATATATGTTTAGTTCTTCCCCCAACAATTTCTGCCTAATAGAGAGATTTTTAATATATTTAATATATTTATTTTTTGTTATTATTTATTCAGTGATGACCATGTTAGTTTAGGTTTAATCGTTCAATTTCTGTACTTGCTGTTACAGTTACTGTTACACTGCCCTGAAAACCATAAATCATTGTTTATTTATTTATTTTTGCTTTTAAATTTATTTTAATTTATGCAGATGCACTGCATGGAAAAATACTTGATCATCCCAGTCAATCTAAATTAATGAAATATTTCCAAATAGATTTATTAAAATCTACATCAAATCACCTAGTGAAATTTTATTCCAATCGCAATAACTATTGGTAAAACAAAACATAAAAACGCAACGTAAGACTTTCTGTAACGTAAGATCTTGCAGCCCTAACATATATATATATATTAGCTATTGCAAATAAAATGCTTGACAGATGGCTATTCATAGCTAGATATAAATAGCATTCTTACTTTTTCAATCTTTTTGGTGGTTTATGAAGAAACTTATGGATTAATTTGTTTTCTACTGTAAAAACTACTTATTATGGCCTAAACATTCCCCTAAGCCCAAGCCTCACAGGAAACATGTGGCAAATTTTGAGTAATGCTTTTAATTTTCAGTACATTTTAGAAAAATATACCCATGCCATTATACTAGTCTGTATAATTTACGCCATAAACCACCCAAACCAGTGCACACACAATAAATACTTACAGTTGAAGTCAGAATTATTAGCCCCTCTTTTATTTATTTTGAATTTTTAAAAATATTTTCCAAATGATGTTTGACAGAGCAAGGAAATTTTTTACAGTATGTCTGATAATATTTTTTCTTCTAGTGAAAGTCTTATTTGTTTTATTTCGGAAAGGATAAAAGCAGTTTTATTTATTTTTTTTAAAACATTTTAAGGCCAAAATTATTATCCCCTTCAAGCTAATTTGAAAAGTTTTTGTTTTGTTTTTAAATAAATAGAAAGGGGTGGGGGGTTGCTTTAACGGTATTTACTCTCCATCTAATAGGACCAGGCTACTAACCTGACAGGAGCAGAGGTGGGCACTTTGGGCAGGTTGATGGTGAGTTTGCCATTGTTGGTCTGGTCTGCCGTGTACAGGACAGGTTTAGTTTTGAACAGGTCTGGTGCAGTGCGGATGGAGACCTGCTGTTGTAGGCCACCGGCGCTGTTTCCCCGGCTCATCAGCACAAACGAGTAATCAGTGTCCGGCTGCAGGCGTGTGATCAGCTTCCTCTTCAGATTCCCCTGGACTTCCACACTCTGCTGGTTATAGAGGATCTACAACAGCGACAAGTTCAGTTTCACTCAGCTGCACGCCTCACTTAATCTCATTTCTCATTACCTTTCACTTAAACAAAGGACTTGATTGCATAAACAGACTTTATCCCTCCTCTATTCATGGAAAGTGTGTGCTGTTTTCTGGGTTTGGCCCATCAGGATTTTACTGTTATGGTTTTATACCAGTGGCTAGCATACAGAGACACCACAGATTGTCTGTTAACTTCACTATAGGCCAGAAACCATTCCGACAGACTTTCCATAGCATTTCAGCATGCTGGCCGACTGCGGGACTAGCAGTTTCACCAAACCACATTTGGTTTTACAGAATCAGCAGTTAACTCCTAATAGGTATGACATTTACATATGTTGCAGTGCAATGATTTTACAACAAAAATAAGACATTTTTGTTTTAGTAAAATACAATAGAGTCAAAAATCTGTGATTTGGTAATTTTCTTTAAAGGTGCCATATGTGCATTGATTCAATACATTAAAGTGTTCCCTGATATCTGCACAGTAAGGATGTGGCTTTGCTAAGTTCAAAAATTCTTCAGAAACAGTTTTCTTTATAACACAAGAAATTACCTCGAGAATGGAAAGTCAGTTTTGACCATATTTGGAATGGTCATGAATAATAATGAGCTCTACTCTGACTCTGCAGCTTGTAGCAGAACCTGCTCTGTATGTATGTGCAATACACACATGTTAAATAATAATTAAATATAATCAGAACCCTAATTAAACCTTTATAATTGAAGAGGTGGAGAGGTTTATTTTATCTAGGAGTGAGTGAGGTATATCTAAGCCAATAGAGTAACCTGTCGTTCTCAAGAGACTTGTGGGTGAAATAAAGGCTAAATTATAATTATACTTTACTTAAAGAACCAACAGAGATGTATTTAGAGTTGTATTTTGAATCTTTCTCATATATGAAAACAGGTATGAATTATTACCAACCTCTGCATAAATATATCAAATGTATTGGTGCCCTCTCACTCAAAATCATAGCAATCATAGCATTATAGTAAGAGCTGAGTGATATGACACGATGTATAAACGTGAAATAAACACTTATATTTAGCTATTTACATGTGTCTTTAGCTTCATTACAAACATACACAGCAAATTTCACAATATACACATTTAACTAACAAAGAAATAGTCTTAAACAGACCTAATGGCTTTTTAAAATATAAAATCTGTATATGCCGCATAAAAATATGGAGAAAAAATATGGAGAAAATTATTATTGTTGTAATATCACTTTGAAACATTGTGGCCAATCAAACTCTGCCTGGGGCATGCATATTAATAATCCTTTGTGCAACATAACAGTCTGTTTTTGGTCAGAGTTGTGTGTTTTTCACTGGGATTCTACTCTCAGGAGATTTAGAATGAGGAGTCTACGGTGTTTGAGGGTCATGATAAACCATTTCCATGTACTGATCTTTAAAGCCTAGATATATCCAGAACCTTTATTTAATTGACAAAACCACAGAGATTTTCACTTTTTTAAAATGATGCACTGATAAACCTCAATGTTTTGGTAACTATAAACAAGTTTTTTGTTGTGACAGAGGCAAACTACAAGATGAAAAAAAGATGAAGAAGGTCAATATTAAATATCAAATATCAATATCAAAGTTTTGAAACAGATGACAATAAGCAGGTAGACTTTTAATTGATGAGGGTTTTATATTTTGGGTGTAGACCATTTTAATGTGGCGATGTCACTGTCATTTCCTGCTTGTTGTCAAACTGTTTTGTAACTGTAACAAGAGGAAATTTAATTATATCTTAACATTTAAAAATCCATTATAACATTATTTAGCAATATGTGGACCTTTTTGGATTCTTGGAAGCTATGGAAATGAAACATTTAAAACAGGAAATATGTTAAGGATCCTTGGTGTTGTTCGCATCTTTCAAAATGGTCTATAAAATGAGAACTCTGTCTTTGCATTGACAATGGCTTGTTATTATTTTGTGCCAATAGAGCATTTCATATTCGACAGATGACTAGTGCGCAGTCCAGATTTCTGTTCCATTGAAAATGTAAGGTCCATCATAAAAAGTATCCAATACTGAGCTGCTGATGATTGTAAAATTTTAACAGATATTATCCCCAATGTCCAAACAATTACATATTGTAATTAAAGCTCAAGCTGATGGGACATGTTAAACATGTCTCACAGTTTTTGTGAACAGCAGCCCTAGTGAATTATTTTCTTAATTTTACAAAAATAATAATAATAATAATTAAATATTTTGGATTTTAGATGTGTATATGAAACAATAGCACAAATGTCTACAATGTGTGAGCATATAAAAAGGGTATCAGAAAGAAAATTAATATAAAAGGCTTGTATTAATGTAAAAAAGTATGGCCACACTTTATTTTGATAGACCGTTTGTTGAATTGAAGTTACATTGCATCTACATGCCAACTAATTCTCATTAGATTATAAGTAGACTGTTAGGTTGGGGTTAGGGTTATGGTTAGTTTAAGTTGACATGTACTTACAAAGCTATTTATTTTGAGATAAATGTCTGTTTACCAGCAGTATCAACAGCAGACAGTCTACTAATACTGAAATGGACCATCAAAATAAAGTATTATCTGTGTGTGACAAAACTCTTACCTTAAAAGGCACTTGTGATTTATAATTTTCTGGCACCTCCCAGGTGAGAAGGACAGAGGTTTTCATCACAGCTTTGACACCAAAACTTGTGGCAAATGCTATTGGACAGAAAAACGAGCATTTTATAAACATATATTCAGCACTCAGGGTTTGAATTATGTATAAGGTTACATTTAATACAAAAACAGAGCTTTGGAAATGAGTTACAAAGGCCTGTTTACTGATCGCTTGTTGTGCAAAATTACTGACACTGCAATAAAGAACTCACAATATTTCACATTCACTGTTAAATAAAGAAAGAAAGAAGGCCCTAGTCTGAATATTTTCAGTAAAACTGGACAAATCAGCATATTTGTTGAAAACAATGCAAATAAATTTGGAATCAAGCAAAACCTCACCTGCAGAGAGGAAACCTGAATCTCTTATTAACTGAGATGGAGTTTTTTTTTAGCATTCCAATATAATATTCCAGCTCATTTAAATGAGTTCTCTGTTATTTTAGCACGTCTGAGATTTTAATACAATTCCTAATAATAGCTTTTCTAAATATTTTCTAAATATTTTAAATTAAATATTTTCTGTTCATTATTATAATAATCGTTATCAAATTTAAATTTTTGCGGTTTGTCATTTTTAATTTTTTACATTTGTTATGTGTCAATGCATTTTTTGTCTGTTTTTTATTATTTTAGTACATCTAGTTAAACGAACTGAAACTAACTAGCTGAAATAAACAATGCTATCTGATTACTTGTCAAGTAACACCACAAGTTTTGTATAAGATGACTAGAATAAATCAGTTAGCTTTTATTTTTTTAATTATTAATTTTATATCTCATCTCATTTTCTTGTCAGCTTAGTCCCTTTATTAATCTGGGGTCGCCACAGCGGAATAAACCGCCAACTTATCCAGCAAGTTTTTATGCAGCGGATGACCTTCCAGCCACAACCTATCTCTGGGAAACATCCACGCACACATTCATACACTACGGACAATTTAGCCAACCCAATTCACCTGTGCCGCATGTCTTTGGACTGTGGGGGAAAGCAGAGCACCCGGAGGAAACCCACGCGAACGCAGGGAGAACATGCAAACTCCACACAGAAACGCCAACTGAGCCAAGGCTCGAACCAGCGACCTTCTTGCTGTGAGGCGACAGCACTACCTACTGCGCCACTGCTTTGCCCTTCAATTTTATATCATGTTTTTTAAATGTAGTTTTTAATGTTTTTTTTTTAAACATCTTTATACAACATAACTACTTTTTTATTATATATTTTATTTATTTTAGAATTTCTAATTATTTCTAATAAAGTTTTTAATCTAATACTTAATTTTAACGCTTTAAAATGTGTCATTCTCTGCAGCAATTAACGATAACAATGATCCTACAAACTACCAAACAGCATTTAGCTTGAATCAAATGTTCACAACGTAAACTACAGAGCGAGCATTTCTCCATTTGCCATGAAACAGACCACCCAAAGTGAAGATAATTGCCTTTTCTCATAGCGCCACGCATTTATCCTGGTGTTAGCATGACAAAATGGCTATGTTGTGTCAGATGTGGGTTTTTACAGCAATACAAAAACATCTAGTATCATTCCTCTTTAAATCTTAAGGCAGAAATAATGAAATCCAGATGCTGTTTCCTGCACACTACCCTACTAGTATGTCCACCGTACACACTTTACCATTACAAGTATTTAAAGTGCATTATAACTACATTACAGTGCATTGTTATTATCCAAGTAATAAATTACACCTCACAATAAAAAGCTTTCTGTATCTTTTTAAACCAGGGGTGTTTAAAGTCAGTGCTGGAGGGCCGGTGTCCTGCACAATTTGGTTCCAGCCCCAATTAAACACACCTGAACCAGCTTTGTGCTTTGAAGGAAGTTGAAGCTAAACTATGCAGGACACTGGCCCTCCAGGACCAAGTTTGAACCCCTCTGGTTTAAGCGATTTAAAGTAAGCCAAGCAGTCTAAACACAAACCAGGTGACGTAGACATGGTCCTGCTCTGGATACTGGGACTTATGGGACCTCCACCCTTGCTAGTGAACGCCTGCACACGGATATCATAGGTGGTGTCAGGTCGGAGCCCTTGGATGGTCATCTGTGTGTCGGAGGTTCGGTTGGTGCTGTTTTGTTTGCTGTTGATGTCTCGGTAAACCACAATGTAATGTATGATCCGTCCGTTACGTTCAGACAACGCTGGAGGCTCCCAGGTCAGTCGGGTGGTAGAGGTAGTCAAGCCTACGACCTGCAGGTTAAGAGGAAACCCGCTGGGCACGTCCTCAGGAGTGCCGATGTCTTTAACGTACTCCTCTCCGAGTCCAGCGCGGTTTCTGGCGCTCAGGTGGAAGCTGTAGGTGGCGCCCTTGTGCAGGTCAGTGACGGTGTGGTGGTCGTCGGTGCGACTGAATTCGCGTATCTCATAGTTTTCCTCTTCCAGACGTTTGTAGCGCAGCCGGTAGCCCATCAGCTCACCCACCATGTCTTTAGGAGGCTGCCACTGGATAAGGGCCGTGTTGCCAACGGTGGTGCTGATGATCATAGTGGGTTTGCCAGGCACTGAAATATGAGAAGCAAAGTTGAATTGAGTGTTATGTTACATTTTAGGCATCCAATTATTCTGTATGAAAAATATGTTTATGCTTTAATTGGTCTGGATTATGCTTATTGAGGTGGGTGTGTGTGGAAGGGAGGGGTACGGCAATTGTTAAGGGGGTAGGGGGTTGAAAATGCAATGGGATATCTGGACGGGAACTTTTAATTTAGAATAATCTGTCACTTTAAATGACTTTTCATCATGTTTTGTGATAACTAAATAGTGCGTAAGTCTATTTAACTGATAATATTTTACGATATTTAAATTATATTATCAATCCTGTATAGAAACCTTATGACATTAAAAATATTCTCATAAAACTTTCAACAGACGTTTATCAGTAGTTGAAAAACACTTGCCGTGGTTAAAAGTGCATGCTGTTTTTGTTGAATTGCAGAATGCCACCTCAATTCAAACACACTCATTCACACACATACACTATGGCCAATTTAGCTTATTCAATTCACCTATAGCGCATGTCTTTGGACTGTGGGGGAAACCGGAGCAAACTCCACATAGATACCAACTGACTCAGCCGGGACTTGAACCAGCTACCTTCTTGCTTTAAGGCGACAGTGCTAACCACTGAGCCACTCTATAAATGTAAATAAAAGTGCAAAAAAGTTCAACTTTTAAAAACTATACCATTATTATTCCCTAGTGCATCACTAAACTCTTTTTGAATAATTAAATCAACATTGTTAGACTATAAGATCAAATGGAGTACTGCACAGTGTTTAGTTAAAATGTAACTTTGCCAACTACTGGCCTGGCATGCATAATACAACAATTTGGGCTTGTTTGCATTTTTGTATGAATGTGTGTCATTAGCCGGGTTTCCATCCTAACATAAAGTGTTAGTGAATCTATAGCAAAAAAAAAAAAAAAAAAAAAAGACAGAAAAACCAAAATGTGAATCAGATGAGTTTCGGTCAAGTTGTTAGAGTGGTTGACTGTAGTATTGGTAACCAAGTAACCAACAAGGATAACATAATATGTTCACGTGGGCGTAATTGTTTGCAACGTCATAGTTTATTTGAATAATTTTAATTTTTATAAAAAAAAATTGGTGTTTTCGCTACTTTCACCACAGCTATGGCACCCTGACGCCCAAGACCGATTACTCCCTGAAGCTAAGCAGGGCTGAGCCTGGTCAGTACCTGGATTGGAGATCGCATGGGAAAACTAGGTCGCTGCTGAAAGTGGTGTTAGTGAGGCCAGCAGGAGGAGCTTAATCTGTGGCCTGTGAGAGTCCTAATGCCCCAATAGTGAAGAGGACACTATGCTATCAGTGAGCGGCATCTTTCGGATGAAAGGTTAAACCGAGGTCCTGACAATCTGTCGTTATTAAAAATCCCATAGCACTTCTCGTAAAGAGTAGGGGTTTAACCCAGGTGTCCTGGCCAAATTCCTTCAATCAGCCCTTAATCATTATGGCCTCCCAATCATCCCCATCCACCTAATTGGCTCTATCACTGTCTCTCAACTCCACCAATAGCTAGTGTGTGGTGGGCGCACTGTCGTTGTGCTGTGGCTGCTGTCCAATGATCCAAGTGGATGCCCCCACATGATTATGAAGCGCCATACCCTAAATATCAAAACCATCTTCTTGCACTGGCATAACAGACTCTTTACATTTGTACACATGTAGCTTTAAAAAGAAAAATAAATTATTCATAATTTTTTTTACTGTAAAATTTAAATATAAATATAATTGTTTAAGTATTGGGGGTGATTTAAAAAAAAAAAGAAAATAATAAACATATTAATAAATAACCATGAAATTAGACACTAAAAAAATTTACAATATTACAGAAGATTTTGGTTTCAAACTAACATATTTTTTAATTAAGACTCTATCCTTAAAAATTAGTTTCCTTAACTCCTATAAATCTATATTATTTAACAGTAATAAAAAGTGAGGCATTTCCACCTAGCCTATCCTGTGAGGGTCTTGCAAGAAACATCCTGGAAAAGCTTCTTTTGATTAAATGTCACTAAACCTTTGACAATGAACCGTCATCAGAAACCTCCACAGACTTATTCAGGATTTAAAATCAATATAAAACAGACATTCCCTCCTCTAACGTATTTTTGACTCAAATCAAATATAGCATTGGGCGATGAACCTGAAAAGTTGACCCAGAGGTGAAACAAGTTTACAATGGTGCAGAAATTAAAATTTTAATTTCTCACAGGTGTTGTCATAAATACACATATGTTTGCTTGTACGACTTGACCATACACTGTAAACTAAAAACATATCTGTTAATTAGCAGTTTTTCATATTTTGTGATTCATGTTTTAATTTTCCCTGTTTATTTATGCTTTTGAATTGCATTATGCAATTCACAATGGCGTTGACACAATGCTTAATTGGTACTAATTACAACTAACTTGGTACCATCACTACCAGCCTGAACCGTGCTTTTATGTTGTTGATGCCAAATTCTGACCCTACCATCTGAATGTTGCAGCATTATCAAGACTCAGACCAGGCAATGTTTTTCTAATTTTTTATTGTCCAATTATGGTGAACCCGTGTGAACTGTAGCCTCAGTTTCCTGTTCTTAGCTGACAGGAGTGGCACCCAGTGTGGTCTTCAGCTGCTGTAGCCCATCCGCCTCAAGGTTTGATGTGTTGTGTGTTCAGAGATGCTCTTCTGCATACCTCGGTTGTAATGAGTGGTTATTTACGCTACTGTTGCCTTTCTATCAGCTGGAACCAGTCTGGCCATTCTCCTCTGACCTCTGGCATCAACAAGGCATTTGTGCCCACAGAACTGCTGCTCACTGGATATTTTCTCTTTTTCAGACCAATTTAACCCATCTGGCACCAACAACCATGCCACGTTCAAAGTCACTTAATTGACCTTTCTTCCCCATTCCGATGCTTGGTTTGAACTGCAGCAGATCGTCTTGACCATGTCTACATGCTTAAATACATTGAGTTGCAGCCATGTGATTGGCTGATTCGAAATTTGCATTAACAAGGAGTTGGACAGGTGTATCTAATAAAGTGGCCGGTGAGTGCTTATCTCTGTATATTATTTTTATACATTATATTATTTCAAACTACTAAAATGTTAAGGAAAGTCACTTTGTTAAACTGTAGAGAAAACATCAAAAGTCGACAGAGCAGAGATCAAGGTCCCATAATGCAATTCACAGCTGTGAATAAACAGGGAAACACTTATGAATCAGATACAAACAGATTTTTTTTGTTTTTACAGTTTTTTACAGTTTTTTACAGAGTTTTTACAGTGTCGTCTATTTATTCACTTGCCAATTTTTGTGTTGTACTATGAAATGTAAGAACCAATGAAAATGTGGATTATTGTTTGTTCTTCTTAAAAGAAGTAGTTTGATTTCCGTGAGTTTGTTACCTGCTCCGGTGGTGGTGACCACTTTGGCTTTGCTGCGAGCTCCATCACCTTTGGTTGTGTACGCAGCCACAGTCACTGAGTAAGAGGTTTCAGAGGCAAGTCCAGCGATCACAGCCTCCTGTTAAACAGAGACAGTGTGAGCCCTGAGAGGTCAACACAGCTCAATGTAGAGTCACCCTCATGCCATACCCACTGGCAGACACTGATCATAAACCACACACAAACACACACACAGACTCCACCACTCATAACCATTTACAGCCTTCCATTAAAAACACACTTCATTTCATATTGAACAGTCAAACAAGAACTGAAAGGCTTTGAAAAGCTTGTTCTAAGAGAAGCTCTTCCAGGCCATGAATAGAAGAACCAGAAAGCAACTCAACCATGAGTGTCAATGTTTCTGCTTTACAAAACAGCTTTTTATGAGGACATCTGTGGTGGAAAAAATATATGCTGAAGAATCTTGTTTATCTGAAAGACATTTTTATATTATATTATATTATATTATATTATATTATATTATATTATATTATATTATATTATATTATATTATATTATATTATATTATATACAGTACACTGAGTAAAGTGTCGAATAACTACGATTTTAAAATAATGTAATCATTTAAAAATACTGTAAATATTTTGACAGATAATTACTGAAAATAATAGCAAAAAATATGTTTTTTATATTTATTATTCATATTTTTTATTGCCACAAAGTTTTGAATCGTAGTGTGTCACGGGTTGCTAGTGAATACTTTTTTAGGTGTCCTCCTAAAAAGCTTGTTTATTAATTGGCCAAATTAGCCTAATTGGTGTATAACAGAACAATAACACTTCTGGCTGACATCAACAGTGTGTGAGCATCTGAACAAACTCACAAACCAGAGGAAGAAAGAATGTCAAACAAAGCACACACACACACAAACAAAAGAGAAACATATGCGTGCACACACACAAACTCTTGATTTGGCTTAAAACACATTGTTGTAGACTACCAAAGACTACCAAACCAATAAAATACATGAGAAAAAATAATTCAATAATTCAAACAATAACATGAACCCACCCTCTTTTCAGCATATATATATATATATACATACAACATATATATTGTTATATATTTTTGCTGGTTCTCGAATCTGATTGGCTGATAGCTGTGCAATATTATGAAATATCAGAACTCGTATCAGCCTCTTAACTTGTGTATTACTCTGGCCACATAAAGTGACAGCAGATCAATAAACTCTTTGGTCAAAACAATTTGACAAATATTGCTGCTGTTGGACAACATAATGTACTTTTGAGGATATTTTAGTCGAGAATGTAGTCGTTCAGATTTCAACTATGCAACTAGTTTGTTTGTAAGGATAGTTCCTAATTTAAATATTGAGCAGAGCAAAGACGGTCGACTTTCCACCACAAAATGGCAACAAAGACTGCGCATAATGACTTCGTACCGTGCATTAAAATTAGTCCACAATCGGCTACTATCTGAGCTGGGGTATTTGCAATAAGCAATCTGATTGGCTGATGCTTTGGTTGGCACTTAAAAAGTAAAGAAATTCCTAACTTCTGCAGTGAGCCAACGAACCCACAATTCAGCTTGCAACGTTTGACATTCAAAGTGAATAGGAAGGGTTAATGCTGATGCCCTGTGTGAATAAGGCATTAGAAAGAGAAAAACTCAGCGTTTTCTCATCGTAAAATTCAAACTACAGCTGAACAAATCATTACAGAACAGAAAAGTGACATTCTAAGTCGATCTCTCCCTTTTATATGTTGTAGTGCTGTATATATATATAAATATATCATAGAAATCTGGTAGTGTTTACTTTGCTTTAGCTTTTTCGAGGTTCATTATTGTGATATCCTGATTGCTATAGAGAAATACTGGATAATTTCTGTAGATTGATGGCATTTCATGCAGTTCAGTTTTATAATCCTAAAATGTGAGCAAAATCACCTATTTTGTCATCACTTTAGATATTATGCTAGAGAATCATGCAAATACCATTTCTAAAGGGACGTTTGTGAAGTAGCAGCGGTTTTTGCTGTTCTGACATCAGCTGCAGATGTGAATGAACGGCGGAAGAAAGTAGTTCCTTGTACAAAAGTATTTTTAAGACTCTCCGTGTTTAATTTTCTTTTTTATATACACAATTATGCTGTCGAACAGTTGTATAAATGCAATATCACACTCGTAGCAGCACAATGTATATCATCACTGATGGAACAATAAGGCATAGAGAGAGAGAGACCTCCTAAAGTAAAATCTTATGAGGAATAACGTCTGCTTTAGTAACTCAAGTAATTTCTTTTTAGTGTTACCTGGATTAAATCCTTACATATAAATGGAAGTAGAGAATAATTAAAGCATATGGATTCAACCACACTTTAATACACACGCGCAAATAACCAAGGTCAAAATATAACATATGTTCATCCGCTATGCCCATATAAAAACACCAGATGCCTACAGTACACAAATGAAGATGCTAAAAAAAAAAAAAAAAAACATCCTAAAAGCTTCTCATTAAGCTGTTTAAGCATGACTTCACTGTGTTCCTTCCATAATTAGGCTTTTAATTATATTAATACTTATTCCGATACGTGCCCGCAGTTCCACAATTTCCTTTTTTTAAAGGATGATTGGCTTGATTTGGTCTCTTCTCCCTCTGAAGCTCCACGCGAGATGAAATGTAAATGATTGGATAAAATTTAAATGACCTTTTAAGTTTGAGCGTTTATTCATTACTTTAATCACACAAAATTACTTTTTATAGGCGAAGCAATTGCCTTTTCGTCTCCCGTTTTCTCCATCTTAAATAGTGCTCATTTATCAGCTTTTGGAGGAAAGGGAACAGCTCGCACTCCCAGAGAACAGACGTTTAACTAAGCAGGAGGGGGTTCAAACTCTTTTGCGAGTTGTACGCTAGGGCACGTTCAATTTTAACAGCAATTTATTAAACATTAAGCAAACTACTCTCAAACTCTAGCTATTATAAAAAAGTTTGTGGATAACTTTGTAGTATTTGTGTTATTAAAAGGTTCATGAAAACAAGACATATTGATGATCGCCTTTGTATTATCCAATATTATTTATCTATGTTCACAATTTTTTTCATAAGAAACTTTTGGTCTCAAAATTAATTAACTAAATGCAAATGACTTTTTTCATCAAATGTTATCTTTTATTGTTTAAAATTATTTTTAGTGGTTTCTAACCTTTATTTACAGGACAGTGTAAGGCAGGCATGTCCAAACTCGGTCTTGGAGGGCCGGTGTCCTGCTGAGGCTAGCTCCAACTTGATTGGCTGGTTCAGGTGTGTTCAATTAGGGTTGAAGCTAAAATCTCTAGGACACCGACCCTCCAGGACTGAGTTTGGACACCACCACTGGTGTAAGCGCACAGTGTCTGATGCGTCTGTGTTGTGTTCATGTAGTTGTTATGCTATGTGATGTCCTATTTCAGGGGTGTCAAACTCAATCCCTGGAGGGCCGAAGCCCTGCACAGTTTAGTTCCAACCCTGCTCCAACACACTTACCTGTAGGTTTCAAACAAGCCTGAAGGACTCAATTAGTTTGATCAGGTGTGTTTAATTAGGGTTGGAACTAAACTGTGCAGAGCTGCGGCCCTTTTGGAACTGAGTTTGATACCTGTGTCCTATGTGTTTGTTCCATGTGCTTCTGTTTGTCATGTGTTACCTTTTATCTGTTTTCCCGCCATTTGTTAATGTTTATTAGTTCCACCTGTGTCACTCCCCTGTTTGTAATCTGTTCAATCTTTTCCTGTGTATTTATACCCCTGAGTTTGTTCAGTTCTTGTTTTAGTATTGTATTGTCACCACTCCCTGTCTGTCCTGTGTTCGATGTTCTAGTTACAGTTTTGAGTGTTATTATTGTGAACAGGGTTGGGCGACTATACATTGAAATGTATTTTAAAATAAAATACTAAATACCTCAATTTAAGGGTTTATTAATCTTATCTACAAACTACAGCAGCCACAAGATCAAAATAAAATACTGTATTTTTTTTATTTTGAAAATACTACAAAATGCTTTTACAAGGGAGTATAAAATTTCCTCCCAAACCTTCTATCAAAAGAGTTATCGGAACAATCTTTTCACCATTAGGCTATTTTGTTTACATTTTGTACAAATTTCATACATAAAGTCCTGTCTTAAAGATTATCTCTTTGCAGCTGCGAGACTTCTGACAGGGACTCACGAGAATGAGCATATATTCCTAGTACTTTCCTCTCTGGGCTTGTTGCCTGTTGGGTCACGGATTGATTTTAAACTATAATTTTTATTATTTTTTTTTTAAATCCTAAATGGTCTGGCACCACTTTACTTTTCAGACCTCCTACATGTATATAATCCTGGTAGGTCACTAAGGTCTTCTGATTTTATTCTTTAAGTACCAAGGTCCCGGTGTAAGTGAAGTGGGGATCTGGCTTTTGCTGTAATCACCTCAAAACTCTGGAACGGGCTTCCACCTCACATCAGACACGTTCTAACTCTATCTGTTTCAAAAAAGCATCTAAAAACTCCATCTTTGTTCTTTAGCATTTGAGCCTTTTTAATGTTGAGGGGTTTGCCTTATATTTTAATTGTGATGTACTGTAGGTTTTATTTTATTTAGTATTGATTGTGTTCAGTACTTTGGGCAATGTTGTGTTGTAAAAATGTGCTATATTGACTAACTAACTAACAAATCACTGTTAAAAAAAACATTTAATGCAGATAATGAGTTGGAATGTAATACCATGTAGCCACCATCTCTTAAAAATCTTGTTTCAAAATTTTTAATTTCCGCATTTGTCGCAAATTAAGTGACATCACCCATTAATATGAGGAAGTAAATACATAAATTTGAGCTTTTTTGGAGGCAAACACTTTGGAAACGCTTGAAAAAAGTTTAAGACCTTGTTAAATGTGATTAATACTTTTTAATACCTTTTTAAGGGCCTTAATTTTCAACATTTAATATTTTTAAGACTGCACGGACACCCTGTCTTCAATAGTAATCAATTTTTGTAGTCTTTAGTTTTGGCCAGTAACTGAGAAAGCCCCAATAAAAGGCCACATTTTTACATTCTTACATAGTATTTTACACTATTTTTTTTAAATACAAAAATACAAGACACTAATGTATTTTGATACAAAATATTAAGCCACTTTCATCAACCCTAATAAATACTAATTACAAAATACTAATTTGTATTTAAAATAGGTATTTGAAATACATGTATCTTAAATACTGCCCATCCCTGATTGTAAATAAATACATGTTTCGATAACTCCTGATATCTGTGCGATTGTGAGTGAGCAACCGTGATATACAGAGAGTCAATAATTTCTAATGTTTTTTTTAATCATCACAAATATAACAACAAGCAAGACTACACTGCAATAAAATATTTAATATTTAAAAATGTTTCCTTGGATTTACTTTTTTTTTAAGGTTGTAAACAATTGATTTGGGCTGAATTTAAACAAACAAATTGATTTAAACGCTACTAAATGTTATTTGTTTGTTTAAATTCAACACATATAAGCTGCTTGCAACAATTCTGCAGACATCATTTTTTTCAGTGTACAATTATTTGTATATTTTGTAAATAGATACTTTGAACCACAATACCTTACATATTTTATTAGATATGTGTATATGTATATTATGTGTGTGTATAGTGTATATTTTATTAGATATTTTGCAAGATGTTACTATTCAGCCTAAAGTGCAATTTAAAGCTTAATTCTTTTAATTAGTTAAGTTAGGGTATTTAGGCAAGTCCTCGGACAACAGTAGTTTATTGTGTGGCCAATTGGGAAAAAAAAAGGTTTCCGAAAAAAGGGTTAATAACATTGACCCTACATTTAATCTTTAATTTCAATAAATGATTTTATTACAGCCAAACTTAAAGAAATAATACTTTAAGAAAAAATGAACGATAGGAAATATTGCGGAAATAACCTGGCTCCATCAAAAAGTACTTGGGGAAATATTTGAAAAAAAGAATGAAAATTTCACAGGACGACTAATCACTTTACTCTCAACTATGGATAGACATAAAGGACAATATAGATATAAAAATAATGATCAGCATCATCCAAATAACTTCCTATTTATGTTCAAGCTAAATTAGATTCCCTTAAGCTTGTCTTGATAATGGAAGAAGGTGAGAATATGGTTGAAGCATCTGTGGGGTTAATAGGTGTGTGTTTGCTCTATACACTGCGCACAGTCACACTTCATTAGAGAGCCAGCAGCTGAAGCCAACCTTCAAAATGGCTGATTGCTGGCATAAATAACACAGAGGTGCACAGATGTCAGTCGCTGACACCAGCCTGTCTCTCTGCTGTCAAGCCATAATCAATGTCATCAGTGAAAAGAGCAGCACAGCTCCATTATGTGCTGGCGGCTCCTCTGAATAGAGCCCGAGGTGAAAGAAATTAATAGAGATTCTCACCTTTGATGGAAAGACAGGATCTAAAGATGGCTTAAAAGGAAGCCTGTCTAGTTCTGCGTCTTTAAGAGTTAAGAGACGCTTCTTGACAATGCAGATGTTTGGTTCTTTTCTTAGATGGGGTATGATTGTAGTGATGGTTCTTTATTTTACAGCACATAGAGGTTGGTGAAGTTAAATAGAGAGTTCCCCCACCAATAAATAAATGAATATATATATATATATATATATATATATATATATATATATATATATATATATATATATATATATATATATATATATACTCAAACTCAAGTGGTTCTAAGCTTTTATGAATTTCTGTTTTCTATTAAACACTAAGTAAGATTTTCTAAACAAATACAGAAAAAAGCAGCCATTCACATCAATAGTTGGGACCAAAAAAACAGTTTGAGGCTTCTTGTTTCCCAACATTCTTCAGCATATCTTCGTTGAAGTTCAACAGAAGAAACTCAAACAAGTTTGGAACAAGTAAATGCTGATTTCAAACATGGTGGTGCAGGTTCCACAGTTTTATTTGCACCTCATAAGATATTATTATTAGTATTTGAGAGTCAGTGCACAAGCGTAACAAAACTGTGCTAGAGTACAACATTGCAAAAGCACAGGCTGATTATCCACTGAACAGAGTGGTGTGAATGCAAAAGCAAACAGAAACCACTGCATTGAACAGAACATATCCATTTATGGCCTTGTTTTCACCTGATAATGAATGTGCCTTTGTCAATCTGCTCACACCAAATGGTGGAAACAAGGCTTAAAAAGTTTTAAGGATGTCCAGTTTTGCCCACTTTCAAAGCCAGTCAAAATCAAATCTGATTTAATTTTAGTGTACACACACATGTGGTTGAAAAGCTGAAAAAACAAACAAACCACACCATCTACTTTCTGAATATTGTGATAATTATAATACATTCTGTATGGTGCATAATTAATCATGTAGGTAAGTGGGTGAGTAGGATTTACCATTTGCAGGATATTGGCAGGAATTGGAGCATGCTGTTGGATACAGCAATCCAGAGAATTCCAAAAATGCTTAACAAGTGGCATGTAAATGGTGGCCAGCCTAAGACACACTTGTGCAATAGTCATGCTGTCAAATCAGCATCTTGATATGTCACACCAGTGAGGTGGATGGATTTTCTTGTGCTCACTAAAGCCATGTTCACACTGCACTTTTCGCCCAATAGACTTCCATTTAAACACATGTAGATGTGACATGACGGGAACGCAAGCTGGTGCGACAAGTTTCACAGTTTACTGCGTTGCAAAGTTCAAGCTTGGCGAACTCTAACCTGCGAAATCGCATCATGTGACAGCATGAGATCAATCAAAGATCAAAACATGAACTCTCTGTAAAGAAATGTAACATATGGCTCGCTTTTTAAAATGTCTACGCATCTTGTTAAAATCCACCCCGTTTACCAATGCCATATGACATAATTTCACATGCTCAAACTCTAGTGTGACTGTGGCATAACACAGATTTAGACAAATGTGTGAACAATGTATTGTACAGCCAATGTCCGCTCTGTGTTGGGGGGCTAACATACACTAGTATGACAACAAAATTGGAAAACTTTGCAACTATGAGAATAATGAACATTGAACGCAGTGAAGGATACATCTATGATGCCCTCAAAAAACGATCCAATGAAAAATATTGCTGGCAAAGCTAACAATTGATTTGTATGTGTCTTTTTTTGTCTTCTTGTCTGGAATGCATCTTCCAAAGGCAGTCTTTTTAAATGTTTGGATAAAATGAATAAGAAAGTTACAGGCAGCTGAGGTTGATTACAGTTGGACTTTGCAGGATAGTAAACATCAAGAGCAAGAAATGAGAAGCCCTGGTTTAACTAGTATTCCAACCAGGATAATCCAGTGTCATCCTGGCTATGATTTTCACCAAAATACAATAATTACTGCTCTATTACTACAAAAAATGATCTACTGTGGAAATTTAACAGTATAAACAAGAGTGTTTTCTTACAGTGTGTTGAAGTATTAATTGAATTCTATTTAAGTGGTCGCTCCTAAAACACATTTAGAAGCAAGCGAGCAAGTGTTTTGTAACTGTGATCCCAAGATGTAGAAGTGGCAATCTGATAACTCGCAAACAGATTATTCAATTAGCACTTTTCAAAAAGTATCTCAAGGGCTCAGCATTACGCAGTTTAACTTTCTAATTTACTCCTCATTTTCTCATTAAAAAAAATATAGAACAAAACATATTTGTAACTCTAAAATCTCCTAATAAGTTTCCACTAAATGTTTATCAAAGGTTTATCAAAACGGTTTATTGTGATGGCATTTACTTATAAACCTTTCCAAAACATTCCATGCAACTTCACTGGTTCAATTGTAATACTAAAAAATGTCAACAACAAAAAAATGTTTTTACAGTTTTTTTTCTGTGCACAAAAATGTTCCTGGAGCTTCGTATGATTAAAGTTAAACCACTGAAGTCACATGTAATGTTTTGAAAAAAATGTTGGTTCTTTTTCTGGTCTTTAAACATCTCAGGACCATTGCAGCCTATGGATGAAGAGACCGATCTCAACTCTCTAAACCATCTAAATTTGTCTTTGATCTTAAGGGGGATTGGAAAATTATGTAAGTGAGTAATTAATAACTTGCGGTTAACTAATCCTTTAACTAAACCCCTGTGAGACAATAGTGTCGTATTTTAGAAAAACTGCTTGGCAGAAAATGCTCTTAATAAGCTCCTGTGACCATTTATATTAAAGGGCACATATGATCCAAAACCAACTTTTGGAAGCTGTTTAGACAGAACTGTGTGTAGATATAGTGTGTCCACAGTCATATTAAAGTGAAATAAACACAATAAGTCTCTTTTTTTTAATTTCCTGACGTTAAAATATGATCCAAATCCCAATTATTTTCGAGGCCCACCGCATTGTGTTTTTCCACTGCAACGTACGGTTTTCCCTGCCCACCGAATTGATTGATAGGCACAATGTTTCAATAATAACATGTACAGTAAACACATGTCCATGGAAGATTTTTTTGCAAAAAAAAAAAAAAAACTGGAATTAATATATCTGTCCCAACTTTGTGATCAGCTGCATCTCAAAAATTAGATTCATAATTTTATGTTTTTAAAATTTCACAACAGCCGCATGGTGTCAGTAAACGTGCATATATGTGCGTGTACTGCAAATGGCATTTGTGTGTGACTCATCGTTTCAGAAAGGCTTGAATCCACCACAAATACATACAATAAACTTGGTGTTTTTGACTAATGAGCTGTATTTCAGCTTCATCCGAATGAAGCTCTGCCTCTGTCACTGACTGCTGTTTATCTTACTTAACGCATGATGAGACGCATGTGGGAACGGTGGGCAGGGAGAACCAGCTCTTTGCATTTAAAGCCACAGGCTACAAAAACAGCTTCACTGTTATTATACGTCAAACTGGGCATATTCTGCATTAAATAATAAATCATCTTATGGGTATTTTGAGCTGAAACTTTACAGACACACTTCGGAAACGCCCTTAAAAAAGATTATAATTAAGATAAGAGTTGTCGGGTCAAGGGTGTGATATTTTGGTATGTGGCAGATTCATTTCTAAGATTGGGATAAGATCTGGCAACACTATAGAGTCTTGACATTCATCTTTCCCTGATTTCCAGCAGAAGATAACTGTGATACCCATTTAAATAAGTCATTAACAACTATTTGTTGAGTTGATTCTGTACACACTGCATAGAATTTTGAATAATGTGTTTAAATGTAATTATGTGATTACTAAACATTAAGTGCACAGAATATAAAGATGATCTGACAACAAACAAAATGTGCTGTTTATAACGCATTAAAGTAAATTAGATTCAAATGAGGTCAGTTTTGGCAAGGAGGAATAAACCCCACACAAACTATCTGAGATCACACACTATCACACACAACCTTCAACTGTCCACAAACAGTAACTAAAGACTACTGGGGGTCACCAGGTCAGGTGTAAGTTCTCGTTTTTACATATAAATTTCCAGATTCCAGAAATCCAGTTAGCTGAGAGGCTGCCTCATAACCCTGAACCACGGGAGAGGGAGAAGTGAGCGATTTGGCGGGAGCAAGCGATTGGCTGCCGCTGAATGTTTTCCAGGCAGGTGGCAGCAGAGCAGGTGCGGTCGCTAACAGCAGGGCTCCAGAGAGACGGCAGCCAGTCTGCTGGCACAGAGATGCGGACTGAGAAATGGGGTCAGGCTTCACTGGGAGGAAAACGACACTGGTAACTGAAGTGCACCCATTTCTGCAGCTTTTTCTTAATGCTCCAAATCTAAGCAGTAAGAGGATTTACCAGCGTAGCGCAAGCCAGGCCAACTGTAGTGGCCTGTCACGCAACTATAAAAATCTTTTGAGGAAACTCAGGAACAAACACACACACACACACACACACACACACACACACACACACACACACACACACGCACACTTTTAAAAGCCGTCTGTTGTCTGCAGTTTTCTCTGTTCAGCCAAGCTTCACAGTTTTTCAACACTCATAATCCTAAAGAAGTCCCTCTGCTGGAAAGCAGGTAAAATCATTCAGCGGTTTTCTTCTTCAAATTCAGGGTCAAACCGATTGCAACTCCTCCATTAGCACCCCTTTCAGTGCTTCCATGGACTTAAAAAAAGCAAAAACTAAATAAAACTACTATTTTTTAGAGTGTGAACTTTGGGGTACACCACACAAGCCGATTGAGATTCCTGAAATGATGGAATTTGGTCAATTTCCAATTAAACTCTGCACCGGATCAACATCACAGTTGCAATGCACTCATTACATTCTGAACCAAAACTATAATGTTATGTTTAGTATGAAAACACCCAAAATCTAATGGAATTATTGATAGTCTATTAGTATTAACAATAGTCTATTGTTCATTATTAAAATGCTGTGAACATTATTTTTGTACATAAGAACTAATGAAGTTTATTACAAATTTATGTATGACTCTTGAAAAAAAAAAAAACAAGTACCTACATAATGTACAGTATAATCTAATGTACAGCTTACATTTATTGTAATTATTAAAATTGTCTTTACCACTAGAACTACAGAGGCAGTAATTTTCACCATTACATAACTTTAAAGCTAAAGTAAAACCTACATAACTATTGTACTCTGAATATCCCTAAAGATGTTTATTTCTAATTTTAACATTGGTTCTTAGTATTTCTACCTTGAATGGAAATTATTGACAGCATGCATTTAAATGCCTGCTACCTTTTCCTGTGTGCCTCTGCTGCCTAGCAACAAACATAACTTTACTTTAGAACTGATGTCTTTCAAAACATTTTCACCCTTCGGGGTATCAAGTAACTGATACAAAATAATTGTTGGCTATGTTACAAAAAACAAACAAACAAACAAACAAAAAAACAATAGTATTTAGGGTAATGACTTCTTGAAAAATGATGATTTGCATTCAAAGCTTAAATCTGAAATCTCAATCAAAGGAATTGACACAAATTCGGTTCCTTAGTCTTATGTGAACGGTCAGAATGACTGCTATGGTCATTCTAGTAGAATTTAGGTGAATCTATGTTTGTCATAACGAGCTCTATTTTACCAGTCTAGGCACAAAATCTAAAGCACATGGCGCCAAAGCATTGAGGGCATGTCTGAATCTACTTTTGCTATTTTAAGAATGGAAAAATACGCTCTGCGCACTGGCGCATGGTCTAACACGGTTGTGATTATTCTCTTAATGAGTTATGGGTGTGTTTTGAGCATAATATGCTCTAAACCAATCAGAGTCTAATCTCCCATTCCCTTTAAGAGTCACGCCATGGCACATTTGCTATTTACATGGCGGACTTTGTAAGTGGAAAAACTGAATCCTTCACTGGCAAGAAAGCAGTTAAACTGACCCTCTGCAGTGTGAGGATAAAGAACGAGACTCTTCCAGTCTGCCTCTTTACTTTCTCTTTTCCTTTTTGAACCAGCACACCTATGAGTCCACAAAGTGGTGCATTGCGCTGGTCTTGCGCTTTGTTGCGCCAGGTGTATGATCGGGTCCAATATGTCAGACTGACATCCATTCAGACCAGGGGTCCCCAAACTTTTTCATATATAGGGACACTAAACACTAAAACACTGAACACTAAACTTGATGTGAGATGTGAGATGTGGGCCAAATATATACTAAATCAAACCAAATATATCACATAGTATAACACAAAATGTTCCATGAGTAATTTCCTAATTTATTCGCTAGTATTTAAAAATAACATTGAAAAAATGCTTTAAATCATTTTAATTAACATAGTACAATTTTAACATTTTATAATAAAATTATTATTACAGTAAAAAAATAATCTCATTTACCACAATAGAGTTCAATGCTAAAAACACTAGTTGATCTGCCTTTGCCTTAATTTGCTCGCTAATGTCTTGGGCATTGCTTTTTGTCATGTGACATTTTTTACATTATAAAAGACTGATACATTTACCAACATTTAATTGAAACATTCATTTCAGTCCACTTCTTTCTTAGCTCAGCAATAATAAAAAAAGAGGTTACGTTCAAAAATCGAAATACTTAATGATCTCTGTCAAAGGCTTTTGCCCCAACCACATCATCATCATTCTCTTTTGAGAGAGGATGGTGAGCCAAATCAAAGATTACGGGCCCTGCTTTGGGCATCTTTGATTTAGACTAATGACTAACATTTTTTTTTTAAGGAGTTACAATTTTTATTAAGCAAATGTGCTATTTTAAAAAGATGTGTTTTATATACAGGTTGGTCTTTACAAGCTGTACAGTATTTACAAAGTATCAGTTCAAAAAAAGCAACAACTATTTTCAACACCCATAATGTAAGGTAAGAAATGTTTTCGAGCACATAGAATGATTTCTTAATGCCATGTGACAAAGACAGAAATAATGATGCTGTAAATTAAGCTTTGACCTCACAGTAATTCATAACATTTAAAATATAATAAAAAACTATAATATTATCTCCTATTGTTACTGGTTTACTGTAATTTTGATCAAGTAAAAGCAACCTTGTAATCTTGCTAACCTTAAAGGAAAAACTATCAGCTCAAAACTACTTAAATCAGCCAATACCACCTCTCAGTTTCTATAAACATCTCTTTTTTTCTCTCTAGTAAAGTGTGGTCTGTCTGTACACGTACTGTATTTCTCATCTCAGCATGAGAGAGGGTTTATTTTTCAGAAAATATTCTACTTTCTGGCTCTTCAAGGAATATTCAACAACAGCGCTCTAATAGTGATGCTCTTTGTGATACGTGTGTGTGATTATGTGTGTGTGTGAGTGAATAACAGGTACTTGCTATGCTAGAAGTCATTAGTGCAGTCATTACACTGTCAGTGAAATGTGCTCTCAGGGGCCAGACCTTTAGAGCACGCGCCATCATTACCATTAGTAAATACAGTGCATTAGTGGGTGACCTTCAGTATAATGCTAAAAATGCTGCAATTTGTTCTGGTCTTTTCGGGGTGTGTATGTGTGTACGAGTTGGGAGTGTGTTTGCAACAATGCACAAAAAATGCTCCAAACTGCTGTCCTGCTGATTGTGCATTTCCCATCTGTTTTTCTACAAGCCGCTTGGTCCAAATTCATATTAAAGAAACACTCCATGTTTTTTTATTTATTTATTTTTGGAAACAGGTTCATTTTAACTCTCTTAGACTTGAGAAACAGTTGCGCTTTACCATTTTTTAATCAAATCAGCTGATTCCAGGAGCACCTTTAGCTTAGCTTAGCGTGATCATTAAATGGGATTAGACCATTAGCATTATCTTTTGATAATTTTCCTATTTAAAGCTTTATTTGTCCTATTTGACTTATTCAGTTAATTATTAGTTTGTGAATAAATGAGTTTGCGATTAGTTTGTGAATGGATCATCGTTATGAATGACTCACAGCAGCATCCTATTGTAATATTTTATTTACATTGTTTGCTGATTTTATTCGACAAAATTAGCATAAGCCTAAATTTTAGCGTGAGTTGGTACTACTTTGCCTTGTGGTCAGTCAGTGCAGTAAGAGACTGTATTATCATTAATACTTGTTTAGCACAAAAGTTCGTAATATACAAAATTATAAAAAACAAAATCGTACCAATGAAATGTTCTGCCTTAGAGCTTTGTTTTCTTTGTTTGCTCATTACTACATCTTACACCACGCTGTAAAAATGCTGGGATGCTATTCACGCACGTTCAGGGTCCGTATGCGATATCTATTGTACTGTATATATCTATGAAACAACAAATTAAAAACTTTAAAACCTATATAGCGCCATATCATGTGTATTATCTTTAAAAATTGAAATTGCTGTTTTTTCTATGAAGAAGTCAACTAGAATCTGCAGTAAACCTTGTTTGTGACCAGTTATCTTACTTGCCTGACTTATAATTTGCGATAATTCCTTCTTCTGTTTAAGTGTTGTGCTACCAAACCATGAGACAATATTATATGTGAGAACACTCTCTATTAATGACCTGTATGCCATGTTTAAAGTCTGTGCACTAACATTAAAACTTCTCTACTTGTGGAGGAGACCGAGGCGCTGACTTGTTTTCTTATAAACAGCCTCTACATTATTATCCAAATTCAATTGTCAATAATAATTGTGCCTAGATACTTAAAATTTCAGACCAGGGGTCTGTTCTTCATACCTGGATTACTCAATTAGCTGGATTTGGATATTGACGATTTGACACGATCCAGGATCGTTCAGTTCTTCAAAACTCATTTGAGACTTGTTGTCCTAGCAACAGTTCTGCTAGCTCAAACCTGCTTGGGAGCAGGTTCAATTCATATAAACATGATTAGATCGGTCAGTTCAAGCAAACATAATACTGAAAGTATGTACCGAATGCTGATAATCTAATTGGGAAAATAGTAAATATATTTATATATTTTAACTGAGTATATAAGTTAAAAAATATTATTAAAACTTATGCAATCTGCATGGCAAAATAAAAGTACAAAGACTGCCACCTAGTGGTTCAAAGAGAAAATGTATTGATATGGTCTTTATGAAATGCTTACATGCAGAATTTTTGACTTTAAAAAAATATATATATGGATAATAATTTATGCAGTCAAGCATGTGTTTTGACTGCTAATATGCCGGTGATTGACACCTTTACGGATATCAAAATGCTTTATTGATGCAAAATAATTTATACAGTTATTACTTACGCCTATTAAAAAAAAACTTGAGTAGGTCTAGGCTACAACAATAAAGAAAATCTTCTCTAAATGTAGAACTAAACACATTGACATGCATTGAAATACATGATGAATACTCTTTACACATGAGGGTGTAAGCCTGCAGCTCGCAACAAATATGGAAAGTTATTGAGTATCATATTTAACAAACGTTTTACTGCTAATTGTATGTAATTTTGCTCACATGGATAATTGAATATTATTAAGATGATGTCATTACGCTGATGTGCCGCCAGCCAATCGTTGCATTGCTGATCATGAATTTTTGGATCGATAGATCTGTCCTTTACAACACACGCAGCGATCTCAGATCAGTTCATCCAGACAGTTTAATCTGATTGAACTTGTTAGAAAATCCAAATTAGCGAGAGGTCAGTTATCAAGATAAAAAACATCCAGGATCTGTCAAATCATCTTAGATCATTTAAGCGAGGTACGATGAACGGACCCCTACTTCCATTTATGATGGCATGTTGTTACGAAATCTAGTATCTTCTGCTCTTGCTTGACTTCCCAGACATAGCTCTTTTGTTTTTCCAATATTAAGATGTAATGAATTTTTGCCTAACCAATCTGTGACACTATTAATATATTTATTTTAAAATATAAGGAGCTATTTATTATGTAGAGACATCAGGTACTAAAACCAACAGAAAAAAAAAAAGTTGCTATTTTCCAAGTCAATATAGTTGGGAACTATACTCTCATTTGGATGTAATGGTTTAGAAATTTGATGTAATGCTCAATAAAATGTACGATGTATTGCTCATTCGATGTAATGTTCAAGAAAAACCATGTACAATGTTATTACGCAGCACTGTTACCTAGTTGTGAACTATTTTTAAACACTGCGTAATTTCATTATTAAAGTTTTTTTTTTGAGTGATATACTAATGGTCTAATCTGATTCAATGATTTATGCTAAGCTAAGCTAAAAGGTGCTTAAAAGTTCAGCTGAATAGATGCAACATTGTAAAACTGTTGTCAAATCTGAATAATGGAGTGTTCCTTTAAGCACAAAGAAGAAGTTCAATCAAACTGTTAAAGGGATAGTTCACCCAAATCTGAAAATGTACTCATCCTTTACATGTTCCAAACCAATTTGACTTTCTTACTTCCATTAAAGACTAAAGAAGATATTTTAAAGGAAGCTTAAAATCCGTAGTCATTGACTTACATAGTATTTTTTTTCCTACTATGGAAGTCAATGGGTCAAGATTTGGATCCACTTGAGGATGAGTAATTAGTGAGAAAAAGTTTCATTTTTGGGTGAACTATCCTTTTAATGCCTCCTTAAAAGGCGAAACAAAGGGGGAAATGTTAGTGAGAGAAGCATAGAAAAAGCGATAGATGAACACACAAACAAAGCATAGCATCCCTGCAGGCCCAATGCTTCAAACCACCTGCTCACACTTGAGTTACTCACATATTCCGTAGACTCTTCAATTTTCCACTGATGGAAAACACATGACAGATGAGAGGGGGAAAAATGAATCAGAGATGGCACTACTGGGGAGAAAAAAAAGCATCGCTACCTTTTTTTTCTCTCATCTACTGATGAACACAGAGCGTTAACAGTGACATGCTACAGAGACAGAGGAAAGGGGTGGAGGAGGACAGATGACAATATTTCACATTCGACACAGTGCTGCATAATGTCAGGTAAAAGAAGCAGTGGTATGTACTGCTAACAAAGGCGAGGTGCTTCGTTCCGTTGCTCTGTGGGAGAAAGAAATGACAACTATTGCACCACTTACACCTGGTGCAAGAACGTTTTAGTCTCAGCATGGTGGCAAACATTGCAATTCGCAGACACTTACCTGGACTGCATTCAGTACAGAGCTGATAACTGACCCCCAAAAAGACATATTGTACAATTCAAAACATTTGATACAAATGCACTGCTTGGTTACCCATGTATAGTATAAGCAACTTTGACAATATAAACAGTATCATATTGGTTATCAGATGGTCATAATGATTCATTTAGGAGTATTGGTTGATATTGTAATTGCGCAGCTCAATTTCTTTATTATTATGTTTTAGATCTCTTTTAGCTAACAAGTCTAAAAACCGTGCTGTATAGGTGATTTGGGTAAGCTAAAATTGCCCATAGTGTATGTGTGTGAATGAGTGTATGAATTGTTCCCAGTAATGGGTTGCAGTTTCCACATCCGTTGCGTAAAACATATGCTGGATAAGTTGGCGGTTCAGTCCGCTGTGGGGACCAAGCCGAAAATGAATAAATGAATGATTAAATGAAACTTTTAGCATTTAGACTGACTGATTCAAAGTTCTTTTAAATAACGTGTTCAATTAAATAATGCATTCTGTAAAATCCCGAGCTCACAGATTGCAGTTGTCAGGTGTGGCATAAAAATATTAATAATATTGCACAAGTCAATCTTTTTTAATGGAATCTTGTTTCTATCATGGAATAAAAAAGTTTAACAGAGAAAAATGCAAATGTTACCCCTCAAAATTCGAATGCAATTGTGAGATCTTGTAATTCTCAAAATCTGAGAAAACTCAATAAAATCAGAATTTCATTCTCAGAATGAATTTTTGAATCTCACAATTCAGAATTTTTATCTGGCAGTAGGGCTGCACGATATTGTAAATATCTGATATTGGGATTTTTTTTTTGGGATAAATATTGCAATATGAATACAGTTTAACAAGATATTTTGAACAGTACTATTTGGCGGTTTTCTGGGGAGTTAAATAATATTTAATTAGAGAAATAAAATAATCACAATTCCAAAAAAAAAAAAAAAAAAGGATTATCTTTATCTTGTTTCTAGTCCAGATATTTCAAAAAATTCTTAGACCAAGTAAAACTATTGTTTAATCTTCACCGTCAGAGGAAAAAAGTGAAAATTATGAGTTTTATTTGTTTGTTTTAAAGTAATTATCTTACTAGTGGGGTAAGTGAAAAAATCTTGTTTTCGCTCGTTTTTTTTGGAAAAATCATTTACATTTCATATGAATACAGCGATTAAATACAACTCTGTAGCTCCTGGTCAACTATAATTCAGACTCTTTGCTGTGACTATTGCGAATTGATATCGATGCTGAAATGAAATATTGTGCAGCAATATCTGGCAGTGACTTTAATAGTCGTGACATATCTGATATAAACAGATTTTCCTCCTAAAATTTGATCTCACCTTTACATCTCTCACATTTACACACAATTTGGTCTCTGCTGGCTAATAGTGACAATACACATTGATTGACGTATTCTGACAAACATCCACTAAAGTGAATTCCTCACATTGTCCAAACTAAATATTCTAAAAAGTTTTTAATTTAAACAAGACACTGTCATAATAATGTATAACGTCTTTGTTTCTTATGTATAATAATCTTATGAAGGCGAGAACGCCTATTTCTTGGTGCGAATGTCTTGGTGGTGTTGAGCAGGAAATCCCATTATCTCCATCACACCGCTAGCTTGATAACATCCAAATGTACTGACAAAAACTGCAGCCCTCTCTCAAAAAAAGTCACGTGGAGCGAAAATCCAGCACAGAGCCAACCCAAACAGAGCTGATATTCCTATTCAGAAAGAAAAAAATAACGGAAATTGTTCCTTTCTAACACAGAATCTGCAAAGAGCAGCGAAGCACATCACAAATTCAGACAACCATCACACTGTAATTTTCTATATTAGATCATTCTGCAAACATTCATCCATATCCTATAATTGCTTCTCATGATGGAGCTGATGTAGTTCTATCTGTGTGTATATTGCATAACAATACCATTAGCAGACTATGTGGAAGCCAAGGTTTGCCTAACACATCGTTTTCCACACACAAACCTCACACAGCCGATCTTTTATGATACCTACTGGCAAGTGTGGTGCCTTGTTAGCTCGCCAAGGGAATCTCATTGGTGGATTTAAAGCATCTAACATCATTCAAGAATCCACCAGCTTTGCCCAGGGCATGCCTTCCCAAAAGTCTGGTTACAATGACTTTACCCTGGGCACGGCTGCCTGCAGGCCCAACCGACCGTCATTACCTTTCACGGCAAGGTGCTGAAGTCATGCTGGTAAGTTGAGCAGAAAGTGTAGAGGCTGAAACATTGATCAGATATAATGGGCCGGAGAGCGCTTCTAACCCTTCAGGTCTGCACTTAAGAACTGTACTTCAATCATGTAGTCATCATTGTTTTGCTGCATTCACTTACTTCTCTACGGACTCCCTCTGAATTGCTGCTTTTAACAGTCCTATTAATCGTACGCTGTAGAAACCAACATGCACTTAGCGCACACTCACACAAGTGCATCAAAAGGGAACCAAAACCACAACTGTTCCTTCCTTTGGTGAACAAACATCACCAAAAAATCCCACCGAAGCACCAACATAAGAAATGTGCGCTTAAATAAACACAACCAACCTCTTTGAGCTCGAGTTAATGAGACATTTTTTTCCCGCTTATCTGCTTTTCTAATGGCTTGTTGTTTTCCACGTGCCACTTTAGCCTCCGTTAAACGCACAGGCCTTTGCTTTCACAAAAATTATCTCCTCAGAATCGTTCTCTTTGAATCCTAGATGAATAAATTAGCCTACTTTATTAAAATGCTTCAGAGAGCAGAAAAAGCAGGTCAGAACTGATAGGAATCTTCAGCTGGAGCCAAATGCGGCAATTTTCAGAAAGGATATTAAAATAGTAATGGAAGTCTGCGTTTGTCAGATAGACCCAGTTGGAGAACAAGAGATGAAAGGAGAAGATGGTGCTGATAATAATCAGGGGAAATAAAGGGCTCTTCTCTCTCTTCTTCATCTGCCACTGGGCCCACCAGGGCCGGAGTGACCCCCTCAGAGCTGGTCCTGTATGTATCTCACATTTAATCTTTAGCCATAAAGCAGATGCTTGCATGTTGTAAAAGGTGCAGTATGTAGGTTTGACACCTAGTGGTTGAACTAGGTGTAACGGAGGCCAGCTAGCAAAGTGCTATGCAGGTAAACCTCACTCCTCTGATCTCAAAAGGTGCTCTAGTGACAGATGCTAGAGGCCATGGTGTTTAGCCTCCTTGTTAGATAAACCAACTCCCATGCAAAGAATCGCTGATTAAATCCCAGCTTAAACTGGGTTGGGTGCAGTAGGACTGGTGGGTTACATAGGCATTGCAGTTCAAATTCAAAACACTGGAGTACAACTCCAAGCAAATGCAGGTTTCCAGGTTGATGACATTAAAAGGAGTAAGTAAGAGGGAACTTTCTACTGTAAGCTGATCAGCACATGTTTATGATTGCAAAATTTATATTATTTGCCCATTAAAAATCACTTCATGTGTATTTTTCTGACTCTGAATCTGTATCCCATTTCGCAGACACACATACGGTCCTGGTCCTCCAGAAGTCCATTTTCGGCAACATGCGCATATATTGAGGCAGCCTTCATGACTGAAATGTAATACAATTTGGGATGCTGAAATATAATTTGTATAAACTGCCAGTGGCTGGGTTATAAAGAAGAATAAACAACTTTAGCATAGTTTTTCAGATAAAGAAGTATGTTTTCTTAGCATGTTTCTTAAATATCATTCAAAAACCTACATACAGCACCTTTAAAGAGTTGCACCAGTTAGTCAAGCTGAAAACACACTCCAATTCAATTTTCTTTTTTTTTTTTGTATAAATGTATTCGATTCAAACCATACATATTTTGTCCAGACATATTTTGTCTTCCATCTCAGGTACACTAAAAGCCGTACAACCCCAGCACCAATCTCTTGTTACATCTGTCATTTCCTCTATCCCTCTTCAATCCTACACCCACAACTAATGCAACAGGATCCTAACCAAACAGCGCAGAAGAGTGACAGCTGTAATTGTAGGCGACTCTTGTGCGGATTTATTGGTGATTTTTCATGGAAAGGTTGACAGGCCTCTCCAACGGCCACTTGCAGGGCTCTCGTGGCACAGTGGAATGGATCAATTAACTCAATCTCTTGGTTAAATTTAGATCCGGAATGAGGGTTGTGTGTGGGTTCCCAGTCTGGCCCTGTTTGAAAGGAAAATGCATTTAACCCACCCACAGACAAACAAGTGATCGCTGGTTTCCTGGCCTTTCGACTGAGGCCAGAGAGGCAGATGAGAGAAAAGCTTCTCAAGTTGCTTTAAGTGAGATAAATGCTGGGTTTGGACTGTGACACGGTCACAATAAGAAAAATGTCATTCGCTTATTGTTTTTTAATATACACTATCAGGAATATATACACAAGCTGTCTTGGTGCTTTAAAAAGAGTACAGTATGTGTTTGTACCTAAAAATGCGACTAAAACACTCATGGTGTATGTAGCACAGTTTTATTTTTAGCAATAGCCAAAAATATATTGTATGGTTCAAAATTATAATTTTTTTAAATAAGTAAAGATCATGTTCCATAAAGATGTTTTGTAAATTAAAAACAAACCTGACACTTATGAATGGTTTTGTGGTCCAGGGTCACATATCGGTATCATATTAACCTTATTCAAAAATGCAGAAGTGTGCTCGTTTTTGTGATTGTTTTAGAACTTGCGATTCAGTTGCCTATGAGAGAAATAACTAGGAATCATAAACAGCAAAAAATGATCAAACTACTTGCGCAACAAACAAAAAGTGTGTACATGACTATACAGACAAAGGAGAATAATATAATAAGAAAATATCAGTTTGCAACATCAAGCAGTGTAACAAGCTGTTTTTAACGTCTAAAAATGTAAATTAATTAGACCGGAAGTCTTGAGCCGAACAGATCAACATTGCTGCGCCTGCTTGTATGAAAAAATAAGGTAAATAGGTAAAAATTATAGCCTGTAAAGTACAAAAGTACACCTTTTGAAATGATACCTTGTACATCATAATACTTTAATGTACTCTACTTTTTAACCAAAATATATTACATGGCTGTACGGAATAGCTGATTCTGATTAGTCTGTCACGACATTCCAAAATATTTTATTTCCAGATAACATCGTCTGAATAACACACGCTCATCTGAGAATATCGAATCATCATGACCGTCATTGAATACTGTGGCTGAATAATACATAGGTTAGTGTATGCTCCATTCAGCCATTATGTTTCTGTCAGCTTTGGATTTAATTAAAGAACTAATAAAATATTATGTATCAGAACATTGTGTTAATTTTTTACAATTTGTGGCAAATAGCTGTGTATTAAATGGGATAAAGTACATACGAGTGGTTGTTATCTTAGAATAAAGCCATTCGGGTTTATACTGTACAACAACTATACTTTATCCTTTACTAAATCAAAATCTAAATACAGTAGTTATGTAAATGTCATTTTTTAGGCAATTAAGTTGATGTTATTGACAATGCATTATTGTAATTAAAATGTTATACATGGTCCTTTCCGTAAAATAACAGCTCTGTGGTGATTAACTGTGGTGAATAACCAAGTCCCCACCCCACATTTTTTTCTTTTCAATAATGCTTAATTACAATCCACACCACAAAGAGGAAGAGTTTCCATTTAAATGGAACTTTTACAGTTGCAATTGATGGCAGGGTGTGTATTTTGTATCATGTTGATATGATTAAAAAATATATAATTCAACAAAAACAATCTGAGTTGTCAATGTGTAGATAGCTGGTGAGTTTTAATGTTCATAGGTGGCTTAGCCGTTAGGGTTTGAATTGGTTCAGTAATGCATACTAAGAGCAAATGAAAAACATTACACACACTCATGCTCTCCTCTGAGATGTTTAAAGAGCCCATCCATGCAGAAGACCATGCTCTTAGAGCCAGAGAGTCTCAAAAGGTGGTAGAGAAACAGCACATATTAAAAATGAACAACTGGCAACCCCCAGAAGAACAAAAATGGATGTCTTGAGAAATCCGGATCTTTTTGTCAAGACAAAAAAAGCACTACAAGCCATTTATCAAAGCAACTCGGCAACCACCCTGCCAAACCATTAGTGTTACACAATACACAATGGATTTTCATCACTTCTCTGACATGTTTTCTCCCTTCTTCACCAGCTCTCCCTGGCCAATTACATCCCAAAGAGCAAAGCAACAACGCTTTCTATTTTTCCACGAGCAAGAGTCAAAGAATGAAGAAAGATGTAGACATAAACGGAACAAGAGTCTTATGATACATCTTCAATGTCTGAGAGAAAATAGAGACACAAGGTGAAAGTAAACAGGCTTGTATTGTGTCTAAAGAATCTGATATTTACAAATGTGTCTCAGCAAGTCTTGTAAATGTTTTTTTTCTTTCTTCCTGGTGACAATGACGGCAAATGAGTCACGTCCTGGGACAAAACATCACTGTTCGCAGTAAATGAGTCAACAACACATCAGATGCCATGGCAGATGAAGAGAATGTTGTTTTCCAAACAGGGAGAGAGGTAAAGCGCAGGTGTCCTTGTGTTGTGAGAGCAAAGAGGTCAACAGCAGTTCACCTGACAGATACTGTAAACAAAAGCTGTCTATTGTTTTTTGTGTCACCGATGGAGGCTAGATGAAATAAAAAAGCTGAAAAACTCACAACAAAGGTGTCTTGTGTGCTGTCGAAAACATTCGGAAGCGCTGACCTTGTGACATTAAACAAAGTTTACAAGTTTGGACTTGTTTAGAGGTGTTACAGATTACAGACTCTGGACAGACAAAACATAAACTTCACCACAAGCCCCAGAGACAAAGGTCACAAAGACAATTCAAGCTCAGCGCAAGGGATTTTACTGAATATTTCATTGCTGAATACACTCATATTTCCACTAATATATTCTGGCTGATGCAGTGATATGAATAATTAGAATCTAATTTAATAATTCAGAAAAACAATAAAAAAAAAAAAAAAAAAAAAACGATGTTCTATTGGCTGTTAAATGATGACCTAGACACACTGCAATAACTGCTTTTCCTTTCTATTTCAAGTCCGATTATCAATTTTTTTTTATTCAAGAAGCTTTTTTATATGTGTAAAAAGTGTTTTGTTAATAAAATAATCAGCAGTCAAAATGAAATAATCTTTATCTTCTCTTTAAACAAGCTAAATAATCTGCCAATGGGATACTTAAAATATTATATTTATATGCTTGGAAATAAGAATATTTTACTTACTTTATTGGCAGATTATTTTGCTTTTTTTAAAGGAAAACTAAATTAATTGTGACTTATTGTTTCTGAAAATGTATATTTTATATACAGCACACACTTTCAGAAATAAAGGTACAGGAGCTGTCACTGGGGAAGAAACATTTTAAAAGATTCATATTTGTACCCAAATAGTCCACAGTGCACTCTCAGAAATAAAGGGGTGGTACCTTTTCAAAAGGTAACTCCAAGGTGCATATTAGTACCCAAAAAAGTACAAAAGTGTTCCTTTTAAAATTGTTAGGTACTAATATATACTTTTGAGGTACCAATATTGACCCTTTAAGTACAAATGTGTACCTATTGAAAAGGTACCACCCCGGTGACAGCTCACGTACCATTATTTCTTAGAGTGTGGTACCTAAAAGGTCTATATTAATACTTAAATGTACCTAAAAAGTATATTTGAGGTACCAATATTTTTGGGACAAATATGTACATTTTAAAAAGGTACTGCCCAAAGTGACAGCCCCTGTACCTGTATTTCTGAGAGTGTATGCAACAAACAAGTCTAAAACTCTATGTAAGGAATGTTTTTTGCATTATATTAAATGTTAGAAATGAACAAATAATATAATCTAGTGGTTCTCAAACTGTGGTACGGGGAGGAATACTGAATAAGGAAAGAAAGGAAATAAATGAAATGACACTTTTAACCCTGACACACACAATTACACTCATGTGATCAGCACTGGCTATTCCCTGAAATGTACATTCACATCGGTGTGCTTAGAATGTTTACTTTAATTTATCACTATATCAGATGCTAAAAATCAACCCGCTTTGGCAAGCCAGAGAAAGAGGCGCACAGCCACGACACTTACAGCGTAAATATGCGCTAGAGAATCACTTTTGCACACCAGTGCTGTTGTGTTGGCATTTCAGTAAGTGCAAACTCAGGACTTTCCTCATGCTGCATCATTGCTAGAACAATTATCACAAATGTGTTTAAAAAATGTGTGTTCGTAGTTGTGTAAAATAATGAGTGTGTTCGATATATGAAGTTATTTGTTTTGTAAAGCAGCATAGCTGTCAATTAATTTACCTCAGATTAAGGCTAATTGATCTGAATGTGATTCAAATGTCATGGGACACAGAACATAGACTCAAGTAACTTTGCCTTGCTTTAAGAGCTTAGAATGTAGCTGAATTAAAGTCTCTATGTGCGGTTAACACAAACTCCACAGTCCACTTGTGATGAGAATCACAGAAATTCTGCATGTATGAATGGATAAATCATGTACAGGAATTGGTCAAGCTGTGTATTTATGCATTGTTGACTTTTTATTTTTGTTTGAGACATTTTTTTCTGAGGTGGTACTTGATGGAAAAAAGTTTGAAAATCACTGATATAATCAATACACAAATATCAGGCTATAACCTATATGGTACCAATGTATTGTGCATTCCTAATAAAATATGCAGAGATCTGTTAACGGCAACACAAAAAACTTGCCAGTTCTTGAAGGTATATTGAGCACTGATGCATAAGGTGAGATATTTGCATTTCTCATGCTCTCCCTCGCTTTAGTATGTACTTATGCAAATGAGAAATAATGTTCTGGATTCAGCAGAAAACCCACGTCACCTGCCCATTTACTGAAAAGCATTAAAGCCCACAGCGGTCCATAAACGTCTGTTTTTAGTCTTTTTTTAAGTCTTGATCCCGTTAGCTCAGACAGGGGGATTGCTTACACAGGTAAATGAGAAACCCTTGTTTGGGGGCAGCAAAAGTGCAGAAAAACACACATCTACGCAAGTTAATTCTCAGCTAACAATTCGAGAGCAGAAGCACTTAAATGCCCCTGGTCTGATTCTCTCTATCTCCGAAAAAGTGTCTGCTTTAAGATATTCATGGATATCTAAATCCCTCCTAAGGATTACTATCTTTCTTCCATCTCAGCGCACCCACGTTTCTTCAGGCGCTTTTAAATCTCCTTATATTAACGCATCATGAGCGAATCCCCAAAAAATACAGAGTAACAAGGCAGTGCATATGTATTAATGTTAGGAATTACAAAGAGCCTGATTCTTGAAAGGCCACCAATAGCGTGCATCTATGAAATATTTAACAACACTTTACATAACATTGAGGGCTCAGAAAAATACGTTTTTTCTGTGGAATTAGATTTTTAGTCACGTATCCTGAAAACACAATAAACAAAGTTTCTGTTCCAAACCCTATTGGGCTGCATAGGCAACAGTTTCAGCCATTGCAAACACACTAGCTGACTTGAATAAACAATTAAGCTACAAAAAACAGCAAATAGAAATATTTTTAAAAAACATTAAACTTAAAATTTAAAGCTGATAAAATAATAAAAGTTGCTGTACAGAAATATAGAAAAATTTAATCTTAATAATAATAATAATAAATGACTTTTTTATGTATTTATACACTGTAAAAATGTCAACTCAAGGGTATTTTCAGTTTATTTATTCAGGTTTGAAACCTTGATCTGTGTTTTAAAAACTGGTTTAACAACCTAGCATTTATTGACATACTGTATACTAGTTTAAAACACGTATATTTAAAATTAAGTCTGTACAAGAAAAAAATTACCTGTTGTGGAACCTTAATTTACAGTATCAGACATACACTTTCATGTCAAACTAAAAAGTACATATATGTCACTAAGTTAATAGTCGATTAAAAGTTGATTTACAATGTAAACATTTTTCTTTTATTTTTTTTCATTTAGTTAAATCTGATACAATATTTTTAAGTGTTAGCGTTAACAATTGTTTGTTTTCTTGCTTACACTATTAGTTCAATACTGATACGGTGGATCAAACATGCTAAAACCAACCTCTACTCTCATCATTTATATTCTAATCAGTCCAATTTCATTTATCATGCTCCCTCAGAAGGTAGTTATTTGTTTATGTGTGACAGCAGCCAATGGGAAAGCTCACTGGGGTTTGGAACAGAGCCCAACTGAGCAATTACAAAAGCATCCAGCAGATTGTACAAACTGTCAAACACAACAATAAAGAATTAGCAAGTAGTACCTGTGCTTCTGGCAGAGCGACATCCATTATATTCGGATGTCCCCGTGGTTCCCCGTTCTCCAACCGGGAGTATATGACCTGATATCCCCGGATCTGGCCATGCTGCTTTCCAGAAAGAGGAGGTTTCCATGTCACACGGATAGCGGTGGAGTTCAAAGCCTCCACTTCCAATTTCCGAGGCGGTGCTCCTGGCACTAAAGAGGAACAGATATATTTAAACTTTAGTGTGTGGCTTTGGAAAAAACTTTAATAATGCTAATTAGTTTGGCTGATGAGAGATACTTGTTTTACAAACTTTGTTAACCTATATCAGTGGTAAGGAACCTAAGGCTCGTGAGCCATGTGGCTCTTTGACCAAAAATACATGACTATACAGTTGTCTCCCATCAATGATATTTTACGATTTAAAATTTTATAACCGTCACAAGAAATCAGTTTCCTACTAAAAAAATACAATTACGATTCCTTTTATTGTAATTTTTCAGCAAAAGGAATAAGATCTCAATTAACAATACAATGACATTTCGATCAATTTATGTGTAAACACTTTATGTTTCTATGGTAAACTTGCATAAATGCAAAAAGCATTCATGAGAGGTGATGGCAAAAAGAAAAACAATCTATATATTGTCCATTTTTCATTCATGTATTTGCCAAAAACATGCTCTCTGCTGAAAAAAAGGTTCCCCAGCACTGGCCTATATGATAAAAGTTCAATTTTTTTCAGAATAAAATATATTTTTAATCTATCGTAAATGTATTTCGTAACTGTGAAGCTCATTAAACATTTTTTTTAAATCACAAACAAAACAAATCAACATTTTAAGGTTCAGGGTCAAGAAAATACATTTTCAATTTTAGACTTGAATGTGGATGAGATCTAATGAACGTCATTGATACAATTATAAAAAGGATTTAGACAATTATAAAATAAAGTAACATAACAATAACTTGTATGTAATTGTATAAATTATACAGCTATAAAAACATAAAGTTCAGTCAAGAAGATCCCCTTTTTTTGTAGATGTTTAGACATTAAATAAACATGTTCTTCCAGTGTTAATATTACAGTATCAATTGTATTGACTTTTTTACCATTTGGGGTTAAAACTCCTGTGAAGTGCTTTGAATTTTGCAATTTTATTCGATGCTTAACATAATCTCAACTGAAACACAGAAAAAGGGTGTAGCTCCTCCCCTTTAAAAAAAACACTAATAGTGTTTTGTTTTATCACAGCTCTGCCAGTAAGAGTGGCTGAGCTTAAGTGCATCAAATGGAAAGCATTTAGAAAGGGGCGGGGCATGTCAGATACTTTTGATTGGTTATGATGTGATGAGAAACTGTAGTATGAAGCAACGTGAATAAAACCTTTGATCCATTTGGGTGGAAATGACAACTACAAGCTTTACATGTTTATATAAGATTCATATCTTCTGAATGGGATTTTTGTAACTGTTTTGGAGCACACTAGCTTATAAATAACTTAAAAATGATTCTAACATCTAAAAAAAATATTTTAATTTCATGGCACCTTTAAGGAATATTTATTATATCGGAATCAAAGCAAATGAGGCTTGCGATAATTTAATGATGCGTAAGCAAGAAAAATAAACCTTGAGGTGATGAGGATGCGCTCATCTGAGTAATCCTTCATAAGACTGAACTTACAGATGGAAATTACTTTAAAAAAGACTAGAGCAGATGATAAAATCCCCAAAACCCTGGTTTTAGGCATAATATTGTAATAAAAGGTTGACAGAAATTGAGGTGAAATGTTTAAAAAAGAGAAAAAGATGAGTAAATACAAAAAGAAAAGCAAGCAATTGACAAACAGCACCATTTGTGTTCAAGTACATAGTGTTTCTTAACAAAATGTCATTAGCACATAATATCCTGGCATGTAGAACACATCGTTTTTTGGTCGTTTTTGTGTAAACTATAATTTTGTTGTCTCTAAGAAAGTACTCAAAAACTTAGAAGCAAAACATTGCAGTGTGTAAGTCAGTTGCTATCGTGTAGCCGTGCTCTTAGAAGGGCTTCTGGAGGATCAAGTGTAACTGCACTTCTCCAGCACTAAGGAGGCTGTGAAGGGCAGAACGTGGCTTGAAAGAGTGAAGGGTGCTTGTGTATGCGTGCAGGACAAGCCTTGCATGCTCCGGGGAGCAGAGCAAATCCTGTTATTTAAAGACAAAGCGCATGTTGTCTGGTAAAGGAGCATGCAGTGAGCACATCCGGTCTTATACTGCTCTCGTACGCTTAATACGCTTCTCTCCTCAGCCCACACTTCTAGTCGAAACCTTATCAAAACCACTCAGGATTTTGCCTGAAGTCATGTGTGTTATAGGCTGGCAATGAAAGTTGTACAGGCACACATATGAAAGCTGCTGTAGCACAACTGAGAAAGGACAGACGGTGAGTAAGAGTGAGTAACTGCTTTGAGGGCGGATGTTCATGACTGCATCTTTAAGACTGATTTATACGTGAGGTGCTGCTGCACGTACCTCTCGAAATGGACGAGGCTTTTAAACTCGATGCGTTCACCATTGTGAGATTCTTTAAAACGACAGGGGGCGGTCAAAAGAAACCCACTGTAAAATCCAATGGATAAACATAGAAGTAGAAAGATTCCGGAACTACATCATATCATTAATATTGTTAATGATTTTTTAACTATTTGTTTTTATGCTTTTCATAAATTATATTAATGATTATAACGTTTTTTATAACCATTCACAATTTTTTTTAATCAAACTTTGATGCATCACTTACTTTTGTTCATATCTTGGACAGTTTTACCTATTAACGTTTATTAATATGTTAGTGACAACAGAATATTGGTTGCTCTACAAATATATTTTTATTATGGCAAGAAAAAAAGCACAAAAAGTACACTTACTAATAACAATGTTGTTTTTTTTTTAGATTTAGCCTGCTCCACTATTCGCACATTACTGTCTGGTTAGTTTTTGTCCTCTTCTTATATGCTAAAAAGGCAGTAATGGTCCAACATTCTTGACCATTATCACCATTAAATCCTACAAAAATAGGCCATAAGTATATTGTAAACAAATAGGTTCAAATATTCCTTTCCAGATGTCAAAGAAATAATTTTTTCCTTAAATATAGTTTTGGAACTACTAAATTGTTTTAAATTTAAAAGTGCAACATATACATACGTGTTAAACCTATGAATGGTGGAAAAACATATTTCTGTAATTGTCTCCACTTTTGCCATGGCCTCTTTTTAGTTATAACAAACTCATCCCTCAGGTTTTTCCAAACTTTTTAACAAAAAAACTTTCCTCCTTTTCCACTGCTGTTGCAATTTCTAGCCAAGAATAATTGGTTATCTGGTTATCTCTATGATCACGCATGGACGGATCATAAATATGTCTGTACAGTCGTACCTGTTTCAGACAAAATCTTATCAAAGTGTTTCATATTCAACTCAAATCAAATGTGGCGACTCGCGAACTGTTTACTCGAGTATAAAAAAGCCAGCCGAAATTATTTCGCGAGCGCCCAAAGCGAACCTCCGCAAACAGTGATGACCTTACTTTTGCTGTGCACTCTCAAGCGAACACGTCGAAAACAGGCATTACTTTTTGAAAATTGTATTGATAATTTATACTAAGTGAGCATATTAATAATAATTGTATAATAATTATAATTCAGTTATAGGTGTTTTATTGTTTTTAAATTCTTCAATGCTTATGAAGGCTGCAATTTGAGCAAATAATAATAATAACAATAATAAAGTATTACATTATAATGCAGACTATATTGCTTAAATTGTACCTTTTATTTATCTTAAACTTTTAATTAATAATCCTTATTGTTTTTCGGCTTTTATTTTTATTATTGTTCCAAAGAAAAAAAATTTAATGTTTTGTACAGTATGTTTAAAAATAAATAAAAAACACAATTCAAAGGTTTTGGTCAATTATATGTTTTGTTTATGTTTTTTAAAACTCTCCAATCCTTACCAAGGTTGCAATCTAAGCAAATAATAATAATAATAATAATAATAATAATGGTTGCACGGTGGTGCAGTGGGTAGCATGTTCGCCTCACAGCAAGAATGTGGCTTATTCGAGCCTCAGCTGGGTCAATTGGTGTTCTGTTTGGAGTTTGCAGGTTCTCCTCGTGTTGGCGTGGGTTTCCTCCAGGTGCTCTGGTTTACCCCACAGTCCAAAGACATGCGGTACAGGTGAATTGGGTAAGCTAAATTGTCCGTAGTGTATTTGAGTGAATGAGGGTGTATGGATGCTTCACAGAGATGGGTCACGGCTGAAAGGTGGTCATAGTAACTGGAACAGTGTAGTTCAGTTTTTAGTGTTTAAGTTCATATCTGTTTAGCTCAGTTCAGTGTGATTTAAATCATTACTGAGAGTTCAAACACTGAAGAGCAAATTCATCAATGCGTAGCTCTACCAATCCTGAACCATGCGAGCCAGTGGCGACAGCGCAGAGGGAAAAAAAAAAACTTCACCTGATAGGAGTGAAGAAAAAAAACCTTAAGAGAACCAGACTCAGTTGGGCACGACCATTTTAATTTCTCCGCTGGCCAAAAGTTTTGTGCAGAGCTTCAGTCACCGCGGTGATTAAACCAATCTAAACAAAAGCTGCTAAATTGTGAATTATAAAAAATAATAATATAGATTAAATATGATAATAAATACATTTATATTTAAAATTATTAATATTTTGTTCAGTATCTCTGATTTCGTTTTTTTCTCTTAAAAATCCTCCATGGACTTGGATGCAATCCTTAGGGGGGTCCTTGGATACCAGTTTCAAAACACCTGGTTTAGACAAACTGGTTATCTAACTTCTGGATGTCCTGGAAAGCTGTGTCTGTTGTTTGAAAAAAAGTGTCGTGCAATTAGACCATCGTTCAGTAATAAGCTGACAGTAAGCTATGAACAATGGGCAATGGTCTACCGATTTAATGGTGTTTTAAGAGGATGTCTCTGTTAAATTGTTCCCTCCTCACTTATAGACGCTCTAATTATAATTGAATCTCATTACCCCATCTTCCAGGTTATTGGCACACTTAAGGAGAACACAAAGCTTTCCGGTCCAGGTTTCATTCAAGGTTAGGTATTATTGGGTGTGTATATGACTTAAATCCTTTATCACTCTGTATCATTTTAACAAGCAAGGAAATTAAGGTCCTATAAAGCTATATGTGACCCAGCACTACAAAACATGTGATGTATAAAGAGATTTCTCTATCACATGAAAGCGGAATAAGCTTTCCATAGATTATTCAAGATAGGACAAAATTTGGAAGACATGCATCTATTTAAGACACACATTACAAAAATATATATTTTTTATTTAATGTACTACCAATATGAATAAGAATTAATTAATCAAAGTTCAACATTAACTAATGCATTATCAAAATCCAAATCCATGCTTGTTAGCATGACAACTTCATTTCCATTACCTAATTTTAACAAACATGAATAAATACTGTTATAAATGTGTTGTTCATTATTTTTTCCTTCCTTTTAAAATACTAACTTACAATATTTAATACAATAATTACTGTAAAATGTAAACACTACTTGAAAATCTGAAATCTGAGTTCAAAAAAATCTATATACTGAGAAAATAGCATTTTAAGTGCTTAGCAATGCATATCACCAATCAAAAATTATAGATTGATACACTTAAAGTAGGAAATTTACAAAATGTCTACATGAAAAATTATCCTTACTTAATATTTAAATTATTTTTGGCACAAAACAAAAATCAATCATTTTCACCTATACATTTTTTTGGTTTTAAAGTCCAGAGTCACATGTAAATGGAATTTAAAAGGTTTTGAAGTCCAGAGCCACATATAAATGCTCTATAACAAGCAAAAACTCAATAGTTCACGCAAAATTAAAGAATAAATTGGTGCAAGTTATAATGTACAGTCAGTACTGTAAGCATATCAGGGCATTTACTCTAGTCAGAAACATTTGAGACTGTAGAATGGAAAGCAAATCCTTGGGAAAGCAGCACACAGAAAATATTGCTCATAAATAATTGCTAGTCATGCTAAAAAGGAGTTAAGCAGAACTATAATGAAGACAAAGTGATGAGAAAGTTAGCAGCCAGCAGTAGCACAGCAGTTTTAGTGGTCCATACAGGATACTTCAGACCTACCGTCTTCATTGGTTCGGATACGCACAGCCGTGCTCTCGGGGCCGGGGCCCACATCAGTGTGCGCTCTCACCCACACCTGATACTCCGTCCACTTCTCTAGACCTTCCAACACACAGCTGGAGGCATCCGCTCCAATGTCCGGCACCTCATGGCGCTCTGTGTCTTCTCCATTCACTGCCTGGTAGCTGACTGTGTAGCGCACTATTGCGCCGTGGCGGCTAGCGGCGGGTGGTGCCACCCAACTCACCTTGATGCTGGTGGAGCTCAGACTGAGCAGGTGCACGTCTTGAGGGGGGGCAGAGGGGGCTGCAGGTAGGGGCAAGGCAATGGGGAAGGCATCAAGCAAAATTAAATTCAATTGACTTAAGCTTGCTTCTGGACTGTGAGGTTGCCACAATGACAAATAGCATTTCGCTTTGTCCTGCATCTTTAGATTGTAAAATTAGTACTATAAACTGGCAATAGCGTTCACCGATACACTTAGGTCAAGATTCGAGTTTAATAATAGCATTTTATTGTTATTTCTCAAACAGAACAATAATATTATTATAATATATAGACCTCCTGTTGATTACAATGTAAAATTTTTATAAAGTCATGGACTTGAATGCACTTTAAATTGGTCCTGGTCTTCAATGCATGGAACTATTCATAAATCTAAAGTTGAATTATTAATTATGTGAGACACATATGCTGGCACTCTGTCACTAACTACATATAAATAGACCATTCTGACTGGCAAAATCACACATTTTTCATTATCAGATTCCCTTCCATTACATTCAACATTATATAGGCTGCAGTAGTTTCACGAGTTTGTGCCCACAGAGAGGGCTCTGAGCTCGAAAAGACTAAAAACTCGATTCACTCCTATGTTGGGGAAGGAGGTCCGAGCTCAGTGTTAAGCATGATCCCAGAACACCCATGTTCTGCCCTGGCTTGGGAAGTGATCTGTTAAATGTGTTGGCAGTCAGAGTGGCGGAGTGATCTAGAATTGAGAGATTAGAAAGGCAGACCATTCTGATTTTTTGTCGAAAAAATATCTCTTTAAATGATTGGATGATAGCAAGATTATTAACGATGAACAACCCCTGTTAATTGACTGACCACGCTCCTGCTGAAATTAGCAACTCAGATCAGTTCTGAATAAGTACCCCTATATACATTTCTAGAGAGCACCAAATACATCCCAGGAGGTACGTTTTTTGCCATTTTTGTTTTTTTTTTTTGCAAATTCACCAAAGGCCACTAGGTATGCTATTTAAGACCTCTAATTTCTCTTGTGAGTGCCATTCACACTGTCAACTGACTGACTGATGGACTGATCGACTGACCCACCCTTCTCCTTCCCTAAAACCAAACGATAGGCTCCGTCCAAAACCTCCTACTACTTAGTAGGTACTGCACTTGAATTTAAACATTATTTGGCCGTTAGAAAAGTACATTCTATACAGTATAAATGTGAGTAGTATGAATGGAACTCGGACGTACTACATCCACCATTTATAATAATAATAATTCCTTAGATTTATATTGCACTTTTCTAGGCACTCAAAGCGCTTTACACAAGGGGTCTTCTCATCCACCATCAGTGTGCAGCATCCACCTGGATGATGTGACAGCAGGCATTTTGCGCCAGACCGCACACTACACACCAGCTGATTGGTGGAGAGGAGACAGAGTGATTAAGCCAATTATGATATGGGTTGGGTTAGGAGGCCATGATGGACAGAGGCTAGTAGGCAAATTTTGGCCAGGGGTGAAACCCCTACTCTTTTTCGAAGAACATCCTGGGATTTTTAACAACCACAATGAGTCAGGACCTCAGTTTAACCTCTCATCTGAAAGACGGCACTCACTGAGCAGTATAGAGTCCCTGTCACTATAGTGGGGCATTAGCACCCACACAGACTGCAGATTGGGCGCCCCCTGCTGGCCTGACTAACACCACTTCTGACAGCAACCTAGCTTTCCCATGTGGTCTCCCATCCAGGTACTGACTGGGCGCAGCCCTGTTTAGCTTCAGTGGGTGACCATGTGGGAGTTGCAGAGAGCTAGCTTCCGGCATTTTATCATGATCGAGTAACCTACCCTCATGAGTTGCATCGCTCAACTCCCATTCATGAATTCTCTTGTGGGGCATCATGGCATGGCGCAGCGTGCATGAGATGCGCACTTCAGAATCTCACCGGAAGTAGTAGTTCATCCGAGGGCTTTTCGAATACTGATTTTCAAATTCTATGAATTTGTACATACTACTTGGCTCGTATATTGTTTTTAGCATACTATATAGTATGGAGGTATGCGGTTTCGGATGCAGCCATAGGGTTATCAAAAGCACCGATTAACCCATGTACACACTTTCCTAAACCCAACTGACAGTGTTTTTAAAAAAGCAATTTAGAACAACAAAAGCCCTTGCGGCTTTTACGTTTTCAGATTTTACCACATTTTCACCTGTTATTTACTTGCTTGTTTTATTTTTGGCTTTTTCTTTTGTCTTACCTGCTTTCTTGAAGCAGTCAGCTGGAAAGCATGAAATGGAATGGCGTCATACCACCCCTTAGAGTTCGTTTTAAAATTAAAACGCAGCCAAACGTGTACATACCTCTAGCTACATAATTCGTGATTTTGCGAAATGTATATAGGAATATGTTTACAGAATAAGCCTATGTTGTGTATGCTTGAGGTAATCATGAAGCTCAATATGTGAACCCTGTGGTTTACATCACCAATACGCACAGGCACATTTTTATTTTATAATTTCTCAATATTATGATGTGTCATTACATCCTTGTTAAAAACACTTAAAATGACTTGTCATTTAGAAATAGCCTCATTTGGCTGGCGGCGTGCGTCAATTTCTCACCCTGTTCACAGAAATTGGTAAACTGCAGCCGTTGACTGCCTTCTTCTGTTTAGGTGTTGACAAGCAGAGGAAAGGCCATCAGTTTATGTTTTAACAGGCGTTCACACATTCTCAGTCAGTCTATTGGCTGGGAGACAACAGCCCCCCGTTTGTCAGCGATCCAAGTGTCAGCGAGCGTGGCAGCTGATGCGTCCGAGAGCAAACTCGGCCATCCTGCCAACGCTAAATCCTGCTGCTAGCATCTTTTGGCAGCCTTGGTGCCACTTCTGAGTGGCTGAGATAAGCTCAACTCCAGCACGGCGTATTTAATTAAGTCTGTGGCGGATAGCAATCAGGTGAGCTACTAAATTAAGCAACTCAACACAGTCCAGAGGCATAAATAAAAAAAATAATAATAATCACAACAGCACAACAATAATTCACAATGATCAAAAAAGCTCAAATGCATTACTTCATGCTTTTCCACAATATATGACAAACATAAACAAAATTAATAAGTAAGGAAGAAAGAAGCAATGGCTGACTGAAAGAAGGAACCTTTTAACATGCTCGCAATTCTTTGTTAACAACCAGTGCAGTTTGGAGCCATTCTTGGCGCCCATGGTGGGATTGAGCTTGAGGTGTCTCTCGTCAGGCGGTCCTTAATCTGACAACAGTGGGAGAGTCACTAAAAAGGCTCGATTCTGCAGTAGGCGACAAAAATACTGCTGTACAAGTTGGCAGATTGTAAGGTTGTTTTTTGGGGGGGCCTGACACGAAACTCAAAGATCAAAAAGTGTTTTTGAGTCCTGATAGACAGGTCTGGAGGAGAATATGGGGCTGTGAGGGTCTCATGGGGAAAATGATACTCTTATACTGTGATATGACTGTAAAAACTTGCAATGTGTACTCGCTGAAAATTGCTTTTTGATATGTGGGTGCAAGTGAGGAAGGTTGATTTGGAAGCAAAGGGGAGAGTCAGTGTTAAATTTAGAATAAATATAGAGATTCTTTTTTTTTTTTTTTCTGCAGCAGGCCTCACTGCTCTGGTTTTTAACATTGCAGCGAAAACATATCACATTGATAGCCTATAAGCCAAAATGACAAAGGCACAAGCAAACACCAAACATACCTTTCGCCCTTGTCAATGAATAAAGGTATTTTCCGACTTAGAGGTGTAAGACAGTTAATTGTAAAGACGGTAGACAAAGGCTTGAGAAAGGAAGGGAAAAGAGGTCTTCTGGTTTGGACAAGTTGAGGTTAGCTGACATGATAAAGATGATCACAAAATAAAGGCAGCTCACCAGACTGGGCCGTCCTGGCTTCAATGGGGTGAGTGAAGACTCCTTGTCCCATTTCAGAGCGGGCTGCCAGAGAGAATTTGTACAAAGTGTCTGGTTTCAGACCTTCAACAGCGTACGAGCCAGCTGGGTCAAAGGTGACATGGATCTAAAGATAAAGCATAAAAATTATTTTCAAAAACATTTTTATTTTATCAATAATTGATGAGTAGATCCCTGCCCTAATTACAAACACAACTCTTCTCCTAATAAGGCTAATAAGGGTTAATTCACAAACACACACACACAAAAAAAATTATTTTCTCAATTACTCACTCTACTGTCGGTTAAACCCTGGAGACCTAAGTTCGCTTTTGGAATAAAAAATTAGGATATTTTTGATGAAATCAGAGAGCTCTCTCATCCTCCGTAGACACCAAGTTTCCGAACTCAGAGTTAGTATAGGGCAAGTGTTAACAAGAGCACTGTGTATTAACATACATGATAAATGCCTCTGTTTGAAACACAGCAACTGCACATCTATAAGTGTGACTGAGTATGACATGTATAAAGTGCACAGATCTCTCATAAACATGTACCCTATACTGACTCTAAAAGTCAAATATTTTTGTTTTATGTGCACGTATTTAAGTAGCTTGAAAATATTACAATTGAAACATATGGACTGTTTGTTGTTTTTCGAAAAAATAATTTTCTATTTGAACCTAATATCGAATTAACTTTTCTATTTGAAATAAGATTTTTTTTTACAATATGATTCTTTCAAATTATTATTTTAATAGGTCATTAAAATGACTGTTGCTCTCTATGAACGATAAGAGAGCACTCAAATTTCATCTAAAATGAATTAATTAATTAATTAAAAAAAAAAATTAAAATTAATTAATTTGTATTGGAAAAAGGAACAAAGGTCTCAAGAGAACATGATTAGAGTGAGAAATTCATTCATTTATTCATTTTCCTTTTGCTTTAGGCTGATTAATACTTCTGCATGAAGCAGACAAGAATGGTCCGGCGCAGCCTTCGCGTGGTCGCCGTGGCTGATGCCAACAACATTGTGCACCTCTCAAAAAATGTAACTACATGTCGCAACGACGCATAGCACAAGCTCTGTGATTGGTCGGCTTGGTACCAGTGACGAGCGTGGGCAGTGTCGAGTCCAATGAAGGAGCTCCAGATGGAAACTGTTGTTTTGTGTTTACCTTATCATTACAGTTGTTGCACATCCGCCGGTTCCCGCAAGTAAACAATTGAGTTTAGCTACTTGTAGTGTTCAGAAAAAAACAAAACGCCCATGAAGAAACTCGACACAAAGAAACAGCAGTGTTATTGCAAAGCAACACAAACAGCACGCAGAAGTATAAATGCATGACTACGCGCAAGGCAGTCGCTAGAATCACGACAATTACTCGACGCAGAACTATAAACCAGCCTTTAGTCTCTATTTCAAAAGTCACCACAGCGGAATAAACCGCCAACTATTTCAGCATATGTATTATGCAGCAGATGCTCTTACTAGTATTGTGAAACACCCATAAACACAGTCCTTCACATACACAAGTTCATACACTACAGCCAATTGAATTCAATTCATAGTCTTTGGACGGTGGAGGAAATCAAGAGGAAACCCACGTGAACACGGAGAGAACATGGGAACTCTACACAGAAATGCCAGCTGAACTCAGTGACCTTCTTGTTGTGAGGTGACAGTGCGAACCACTAACACATCTATATGTGGCACCACATGTGAGAATTGAAGAAATGAGATTTTGAGTGAATAATACCTTGGCTTACATTTACACACCAGTATGAATTTACAGCAGTCGAGTAAGTGAAAACATTTCACATTCAGCTTACAGTACATGGTGTTTTGTGTTTTTAAGAGGGCTTAACTCATCACTCTTACTCTAGCACTAAATACTCTGCACACTAACAAGTTACTTTGTGTATTTACCACTTCTTGTGTGCATTGCCTCTGCTTGTTGAATCGCCGAATGCCTTCTCAATAGTAAGTCACTTTGGACAAAAGCGTCTGCTAAATGACTAAATGTAAATGTAAAATGTAAATGTGTCTTTATTCATCAGATGAAAACAGACCTCTATTTCATTCCCCTTCATAACTATTAGCTAAATTAATTCATTAGTACATTTTCTTATTATCCATTTAACAATTAAAGTTTAAAGGGCAGCTGCAGAGGTTTTATCTCTTTCCACAGAGAACCACTATATTAGCATACAGACACTGATGTGTATCGTGATGAGAGTGCACGTAAGACATCTGATCTCAATGTAGATGAACTGACATCAAGAAAAGCCATCCAAACAGCCCACTCTGGCCTCAGCTGGAATGCTGTCAAGCGCTGAGCATTGATAAGTACCTTTCTGTTTTTGAAGCCAAATGCACAATCTAATTCTATCATCTGACTGCAGACTTTTTGCCTGGAGTCATTTTGTGAAATGTCAATTTTGGCTATCTTTCACTTGCATCCATGGCCCACCGCAGCAGCTGTACGCATTCAATATCTGGTCTGCTTGCAATTCTCAATGAATAGGGCAGAAACAAGCACTGGCATGATACCTTGTTGTCTGAGTCAGCCTCCCAATATTGCAGCTCGTATTTGATGATGGGGTCCTGCACGGGCCACAGCCAAGTTAGTAGGATCCTTGTATCTAGCTCTGCTTCAGCTTCGAAGCTGGATGGCTGAGCAGGAACTTGAAGTAAAACAGAAACAAACATGTTCAAAAGAGCATTTCTCGATTCCTATCTATATCTACTACTGACATTAAAATTCTGGGTTTTGATGCACATTTTAATACATGATCCATAACAATAATTTTTCACTTTTTGGTGCGAATAAATAATTTTAAAAGTGCAATGTTAAATGTTAAAATAACTACAATTTCCTAAGTATAAATATTTTTAATATTTACAAAAACATTAAAGTCAAATAGTATTATTAATGTACTTGATAATGATATTTAAATGTTTTTGATCATTGCAAATAAACTTGGTAATATTAAGTACATTGTAATTGAAAAGTATTGATTTTGTTTATTTCGTGGGGAAAAACGACCCATTGGAATGAATGCACAGACACCCTGCTATGTGCTTTATATATACAAAAAAAATGGCTTAATTTTATATTAAAAAGTAGCTGTATTAAAAAGTAGCATTTAAAAATCTTAATCTTAGGCTCTACATACTGCAAAATCTATCAAAATATACATAAGACAAATTTAAATCAATCTAAATTAAAAAAATTAAAGATAATTAATTAACCTTTATATTATTATCAATTAACTTTATGACATTGACAAGTTAAATGTACTTGAGACAAAATTTTGCAAATTTATTTGAATTTTAACAAGCAAGTTGTTACGAGAATTTTACGAGAAATAAATCTTAAGAATTATTTTGTGCAGAGAAGAATTCTTCCGAATGATTGAAAGACTGAAAATAGTTATCAATGATCGTGCTGTATGTTACAGCATGCAATTTAATGGTTGCCCTGTAAAAGCACTAATGTATGACTCATTATTGCCATATTCACCTCCTTGCTGTGTCTTGACCTGTAGCACATCAGATGGTGGTCCATCCCCTACAGATGTGAAGCCCAGCACACGTAGGCTGTAGGTGATGCCGGTGGTCAGGCTGGAGATAGTGGTGAGACGGCTATCGTCTGTGTTGTGTTTCTGCCAGGCGCTAAGAGGTGCATCCAGGTCAGATGTGTAGTAGATCCGATAGCCTCTGATCTGACCATTGGGTTCCTCTGGTGGTTCCCACTGAACCAACATGGTGCTGGCACTCAGCATTCGTGCTTGAACATGCAGCGGTGGGGAGGAAGGTGCCTGTTCACCTGTTCGTGTTTCAACGGGTTCACTAGGTGGCCCACGACCAATGTTGTTGACTGCCATTACTCGAAACTCATACTCTGAATATGGGCTGAGACCGCCGATGCTGTAACGTGTGGTGGCCACACCGTCCACTTCTTGGAAGTTGGTGTCTGAAGTCTTGGCCCGGTATTGAATTATGTAGTAAGACACAGGTTCAGGGTTTCCAGAGTCCCATGTGAGTGTAACACTCGTAGCTGTGGTTTCCGTAACAGTCAGGGATGTAGGAGGCTTTGGGAGAGCTGAGGAGTAGACAATAAGAAAGAAAATGAAACCAATGACAGTATATGTAGGCTAAGCTGCCTACGCGGTGCATTCTTAAAATAGAGAAAGACAGGCACAGTAAGACAGCGGGAGGAAGAAGAAAGCCTCGCTTGCGTTCTGGTGATTCATAGAACAGCAGACTGGGCTTCCTCATCATTATGTCTTTAAGATTTGTGGCTGGACTCCAAATAAATGTTGGTGACATTCTCCGAGTCCATATTGATCGGTGAAGTGCAAAGTGCAATCAATAGAGGCAGCCATGATGACGAGGAACGGAGTCTGGCAGAGCTTGGCGTTGTCTGGTGGGACCAGCCGTACTGATACAGCTCCAGACATCTGGTCTGAGTAAACACATGCTCGGAATAATCTAAAGCCTTTCATTTTCTCAGGGCCCACAGTAAAAACGTGGGAAGTCCCTAAAGCTCAGTCAACAGAGAGCAAGTGTCCGTGTTTTTTTCTTTGTGTGTATTTGCCAGACGTACCAAACAGCTGGTCAGAACCTTGGGGCTGCAGTTAGAAAATAACTTTTTCTGCTTTCTGACAACCTCTTCAAAGTCTTGGGTAAAATAACAGCGTCTGCAGAATCTCCGGAACGACGCAAATCTACAAAATGGATTCTATTTATTTTCATTCAATACACATTCATGGTGTAAAACTTAAAGGACACTTTTACTGTCCATATTCCGCTTCATCTTGCAGACAATCTGTATGGCACAGACAACAATGCATACATGAAGCATTTACAGTAAGTGCCCCAAAACAAAGGTCCACTAGGTTATGTGCACTTCCCTATCATTTCTTACATCAGAGGTGGACAGGTTCAGTCCTGGAGAACTGCACCTCTGCATAGTTTGGATCTGGCCTTGGATGTAGTTTTATAAGAACACTCAGACCTTAATTAGCTTGTTCAAGTCTGTCTGATTAATAGGATCATACCGGGTCACCCCTGTCTGGCCTTAACAATGTATACTTCCAATGATATTAATGCTCAATAGTGCTCAAGAAAATATTATAACGTGGAAAAATAAAGTATACCTGTGAGGATATTAGAGAAAGTTTTTTATTTTTTTAGGGTCAAAATGTTTTTGTTTTTTTGTACATTTATATTGCAGAAGCAAATCTTACATATATTTGGGATTCTTATCCTATCTTACAAAGTCATATCTCTGTTACCAAACACTGCACAAGCTGCTAAAGATTAAGCCTAAATATAGCTATTAACTTCAGTGCCACAGAAATTGAATGAATGCTTCATTCAGTAGAAAATCAAATACTATTTGGAAAGGTCTGACCAAGAGGGATTGGGCAAGAGTTGACAAAGAATGCATCTGCGATGCCTGGCATTATTAATAATCTAAAATAATATAACACATCTTAAGAGACCTACAATAGTGTTTCTTCTATTCTTTAGCATTTTCATTTTAACATTAAATAAAGGTAATGTCATTGTCGGACAGTGCAATTATGAGCCTCTTTTTTTATTAGCTTTAAATACTTTTGAAGGTAGAACAGCTGTTATGATGCCCTAAAGTTAATACAATAACATCTTTCTATCTGTTAAGATAACGCACTTATGAAACTTTATGAAAAGCTGTTTTGTAATAGAGTTTGTCTTAATTGTGGTTCTAAGTGAAATAACCATGCCTACCAAACAGATAGGACATGATTTTAAAGTTAGGATCTTTCTGCAATAAGTACCTATGATTACATTCCTCAAAAGCAACATAACCCTAAGTTATAGGTCTCACTCTCAATTCCTGGAGGGCCGCAGCTTTGCACAGTTTTGCTCCAACCCTAATCAAACACAGCTGATCCAACTAATCAAGTTGTTTAAGTCTAATTTTAAACACCTTGATTAGTTGCAAAACTGTGCAGAGCTGCGGCACTCCAGCATTTGAGACCTATGCCCTAAGTTGATCATAGAACTACTGCGCCAGAGGTTGCCCCATTTTAGTTTACAAAAATTTCAGAAACAGCTTAAAGTCTTTGCTGTGAATTATTCTTCAAATGAATATTCATTTAGGTAAATGATTTCAATGAAGGATCTTACCTTTGACAGACACTTGTGCCGTTGCCTCGATCATACCTAGGGATGATATAGCCACGCAGGTGTAGTTGGTCGACTGACGGATGTTGGTGAGCTCCAAGACGTTGCGTCCCACAGGCATCTCCTCATCCTTGGTGAGCTCCACCTCACCAGTCATCCATTTGACGTAGGGCATCGGGGCACCTACTGCCACGCAGGTGAGGTTTACACTGCCCCCTGGCATCACCTCGTGATTGGTAGGTGGGATGGAGAAACGGGGTGGAACTCGTCGTACTACCAGAAAGAAGAACATTCGTTTTGTGTTAAAAAGGGTGCTTTTCTGTAGAGTTACACCAACTTTGGATTCAAACTTTAGTGAACGAGGGAAATCTATAGTCACTACCATGTCTCTAGTGTGAATACAAGGACACTATGTCGCTAACATGAACAAACTAACATGGAGTTGAGCTGACAGGTCAAACAAATTCCCTTTAAAGACTGAACTGTCATTTTTTCCGTTTGTTAAAGCCTGAAGCTTTACAACTGGAGGCAGGAAGTCAATACTGTGGCTCACACATATGCGCAGAAGAGGCCGATAAACCAATACGTGCCAGGGGAAGGGTGAAGAAGGCATCGTAATGGTATTTCTTATAGAGTGAGGCATTAAAATTCATGCCAAAGGGGAGCTTTATTGAATTGTGGGTTTGAAGAGAAAAAAAAATCATCCTTGCTGAGGCATTGCAGGATGTGGAGTTTTCTCTGTCAGTTTATCGCCCGGTGGCACTAAGACCCCGGTCTGTTGTTGCTCAGTTCTGCCTCGATTCGGGAACCTGCCTAAGACCTTGTGGGAGACGTATTGTTTGGAGGCCCCTCTCTTTGTGAGCCTCTGATATGCAGATAAACCTGACATTAAAACAGGTTCCCATGGAGACCAAAAGGAGCCTACTGACACTGTGCAGAGATGGGGAGCAGAGGGAGAAACTATCAATGTGGAGTCTGAATGGAATTCAAACCTGCTCTGACATAAACTGACTAGACTGCATGAGGCAAAGCTCATTTTGTACAAGGAACTAATCCATGAGGATCAGAATATCAGAGTTTTTAAAGGGTATTCTGTTATTGGTGGAAACTCCAGGATGCATTACACTCTCCATTGTGCAAGGATCATACCTAGTGGCCATCACGGGGGGGATGCGAAAGCTGAATTTCTTATAAAAAGAAGCTTTTTTTTCTACCAAAATAGGAGTATAAAACAGCAGCACATTAAACAGACTCTTCCAATTTGTGTTAATGACCCGCTGCCTTGTGTCGGTCTATGGAGAAATGGCACAGGCAATAATTGGTTTTTGCACAGGTCCTCCTGAAATTGGATTCTCCACTATGTTCTCTCATTTTATTTTCAGATAGATACCGCGACCAAGCTTGTTATTCTCCTCATTATGTTTGCACTGTAAAGGCAAAACGATAGACTCTTGAGCATTTTTCTTCTTCTTTGAATTAGGCTATGTGAAATTCAGAATACGTCAAGCCCGCTGTTGCCAAGAAATTACAGTAGCAGTAGCATATCTGAGAAATGCAAATTGATTTCCAGGGAAGTCTGTGACACTGACAAACTATGACTATGAACACGGACACAAAGTGAAATGTGTTGTGAAAGAACGGAAACTGTTGTGGGTAATACAAGACAAGTGCATTTACGGTCAAAATAAACACTGATGATGTCTCTATTCCAAGGCTTCATGAAGTAGTGAGCAGGGGTGCGTTTCCCAAACAACAGCAAAACTCGCAGCTGAACTATCATAGATTGGGGAAAAAACAATGTAGTGAGAAGTGTTTCCCAAAACTGTAGTTTCTCTCTCGCAGATCCATCGTTTGAATCACATTGGTTATAACGTAAAACGTCCATTATGACGGTCTAAATGAGACAGAGCAACTACTTCTTTAGACAAAACCCCCATTATTTTTTGTGCAAATTATATTGTTTTACACGCACATGCATTTAAAAAAATGCAATATTCATTTTGTAAAAACATAAACTCGTTTTCCATATTAACAGAAATATGTGTAAATGACACATATACAGTAGGACCTATATAAGTTTGCTTTATGAATTTTATTGAGAATATTCCATATACAAATCATTAAGCTAACATATATTCTAATATCATACATAAATCATATAACGTAACATAAACTCTGCATTTAAATAATAGGTCACCTATAGCTTTTGTCATGAGACACGGTTGTGTTCAAAATGGCATAAATATTTTCAAAGTGCACAACGAAGGAAGCGCAGTTGTGAATATGAAGATGAACTAAACTGTATATTTAAAAAAATATTTTGAAAGGAAAATTACACCTAAGAATGATGACTTTAATGCTTTTTTTATCATTCCAAGTTTAAACGTTGGAACGTTCTAAATGAATAGGGACTAGGGGGATAACTGGAAACAGATCACACCAGGAACTATGCTTTTAACTACAGCTTTAGAGGTGTAGTTGCAAACATACAAGTTTGCGATGCAGTTTGCGAATGTTCGTTGGAACGACGGATTTGGGAAATGCCAAATCCATGAACTATGTTTGTAACGACGCAACTTGCGACCTTAGTTAGCTAATGATGGTTTTCGGAAACGCACCCCAGGTTGGGTACAGGAGTCCTCTTCATGAGCCAAAACTTACATGCAATGTGGGGAAAAACACTTAAACCTCACAAAAAACCTGTGTATTATTAAATTAAATTAAATTAAATTAAATTAAATTATATACATTTAAATTAAATTGAATTTATGGAATTGACACAGATAACAACTAGCCTGAACGAAATATAACATTGCTCTTGCATCTCTTTTAATGCAGGCTCATGCAAGTCACCTGACACAACACATTCAGCCTGAACACAAAGGTGAGGGGCGGCATAACGCAGGGAGTGGGATTGATAACAAGGGTCTCTGATTAAAGATGGATCCAGGTTGGGGTCTGCAAGCGGCGGTTAAGAGTGAAAAGAACCAACCTCCTCGAGGGTCTATGAGATGAGGTGAGAGTTTGACCGGGTGATTTAATGGAGATGAAATTGAAAGACAGAGACAAATGGAAAACAAGAGAACATGAAAAGACATTTGTGAACAATTTCATGGCTGTTAGAAAAAAAAAGAAACACAATGGAAATTTTTAAAAGACAGACACAAAAGCATAACATTCACAGAAAAGTCGGATATTCTACCATATTTCATACATATTGCAGCAACATCCCCAATGTTATAGTTTAATGCAGGCCTATTATAAGGTGAATGTAAAAGACATTTAAGCAATTTATCACTCCTTGTCTATAGGGAACACACTCGGGTTAATAAAGGTTAATGATAGTTATTCATTTAAGGCAGTCAGTTCAGTAAGAGAAAGCAGATGTTGCTTATATTAATAACATTCTATGTAAATACACTGTATTTATTAGTCTAAAACAAGCCTGACATCGCATCCTGTGGTGTGAATGTGGCTCAAGACAATAATACATTTTAATGGAAAATTTCATCTAAAATTGAACTGTTGTTAATTTACTCACTCAAAGGTCATCCAATTTTTCAGAATAACATTACATGTATCTTCAAAAGTAACATGTGTAAATTAAACTTTGTTTTTCTGACTCTTTAGACATTGACTTTGGCATTTTGAGTCAACAAAGACCTATGTTTCAGAAAAAGGAAAAAAAACTTAACTGAAGAAAAAAGCCACTTGCATGACTTGAGAATGCGTAAAGTCCCAACAACGTTTTTTGTTTTTGGGTGAATTATCTCATCAAAAAAGTACTGTTGAAATGTTTGGGGTTAGTACATTATTTACTAAAAAAACAGATTTGCTTTTATTTATAATTAAATAACAAAAGTAAATGTATGCCTAATTCTAAGTTCAAAAGTTAAATTGTTCACAAAATGCTGTTTTTCAAACAGTGTTTCACATTATGCGGTTTTTACTGTTTTCAACATTGATAATGATAATAAATCAGCTAACTTGAATGATTTCTGCAGTAGGGAATATATTTCCTTAAAATATATTCCATTTTATTCAGTAGTTTTGTTGTTGTTGTTGTTGTTTTCAAAATGTTTACTTGCACAAAAAAGATATTTTGAAGAATTTCCATAGTATTTGTTTTTCCTACAGTGGTAGTCAATGGTTACAGGTTTTCAGCTTTCTTCTAAATATCTTCTTTAGTGTCAAACTCTAAAAGATTTGTAACCAACTAAAGTGAGAGAATTTTTCAGTTGACTACCTCTTTAATTGTTAGTTTAAAATTAACTATTCTGAGAGTAATTGGGGTGATATGCAGTCTGATGTATTGTAAAGTCAATAAATTAAGCTATGATAAGTAATGCATTATATAACATATAACAATAAATATTGTACTGAAATTTAAATAAAAAAATATAAATCAAATGGTATTTAATTAAAAAAAGTTTCAAACTCACATTTTCAAAAGCAAGCGGAAAAAAAAAAAGCAATTTTCATAATGAATATGTGAGACTTTTTTAAAATGCTACAATTGTTCTTTTAAATCAAATTGTATTTTGATATGACATTTAACAGTTTAATCCAACACCTCTCACGTCTCAGGGCAATTTATAAATGTTTTTTTCTAATTCGTATAATCTCATCCATAGAATTTAGTATGATTTGTTTATCCACCAATGATGATTGGGTTTAGGGGCGGGGCTGGGTGCGACGCCTCTTTTTAAAAATTGTACATTTCTGTACAACTGAACTGTACAAAAATTAGCCACTAAACTGACAAAACATAATATAGTTACATTTCCTAGTGAGATCAGGCTGTTCTATCAATGAATGAATGAATGAATGAATGAATGAATGAATGAATGAATGAATGAATGAATCAATCAATCAATCAATGAATCAATCAATCAGTCAGTCAGTCAGTCAGTCAGTCAGTCAGTCAGTCAGTCAGTCAGTCAGTCTGTCTGTCTGTCTATCTATCTATCTATCTATCTATCTATCTACCTATCTATCTATCTATTAGAAATATAGTCTCAGTTGCAAGATATTAAGTAACAGTAAACTTTTGTTTTTAAAAGCCAAAAAATGACTGACAGACATATTAACATTTTCTGCACATATGGCAGAGAAGTAACATAACCCGCAAACTATTCAGACAATTCGGAAAGATTTTCTGACAGCTGTCTCTGCATGCATGTGAGCATTCATAACCGTATCTCCAGCCAGGCAGAGAAGGCCATGGAGAGATCATCTAAAAGAGCCTTGGGCCACATTCTGCCACACATTGACACTTGATAGATGATGATGTCAGTTAAAGGCTTGTTAGGACTGCCAGTGTAACGCTACAACACCAGACTATCAGTCTGAAGTGCATTAGCCATATTAAAATGTCTTTAAATACTATATAAAAGTAGACAGATTCACACACACGAAGACATAATAAACAGAGCGGCGGGTGTGAAGTGTGTGAGCGTGGTTTGATTTGCTGTCAGATTGGGGAGCAGAGGAAGGAAGGAGAGCAGACAGCGCTTGACAATGTTTCACTATGGAATAAGCGACTGACAAATGAGCATTCACATATACAGGCTGTACACATGACTGCGATTCTCCTGGTGATCTGCTCCTACTGTATTTTAGACGGACGGACAGAGACACTCGTAGAGCATTTAGACAGCTTTCTGAAAGCTGCTGAAGTGCTGGAAAAGAAAGCAGCTGTTGTATACAGAGGTCTATGCTAATACTGGCACCCTTGGTACTGTAAATATGAGCAAAGATGATTGTGAGGTTAAAAAAGTTTTGCGATTTTTAGTTTTTCTGTAATATACACTGGAAAATATATCTGTTTTCTGTTTATTTATGGTTGTGAATTGCATTATAGGACCTTGATCTTGATGTTGAAAATTTAACTACAGTTTACCAAAGTGACTTTTATTGACATTTGAAATAATTAAATGGATACAAATTAATATAGAGAGAAATTAAGGTCTTTGCACACTAAAATCAAAATTTTTATATGCATTTTTTTCATATTTTTCAAAAATCTTGCACGCTGAGTCCGATACGTATTAATTGGTTTATTCGGGAAAAAAAAAAAAAAACACGAAACATTTCAAAGTCAGTTCAAGCAGAGATCTCCTCCTTATCAAAGAGCTGTGCTAGATTATTCCGAAATTCAATGTTTATTTCAGGAAATCAGTGGAATTTTGATACATTGCTTGTGACACTTGACACATTTACAAATCCGAAAAAAATCTGAAATCCTGAACAGAGATTAGTAGTACCCATAGACATTCTAATAGATGGAAGCTGCAATGATGTGTTGAAGCAATGGATCAAAACGGACCATGAGGTGTCTTTCTATGATAATGTCTATGGGCAGTACCAGCTATTGAAACCAGCATAGGGATTCTCAACTGTCCGCCATGTTTCATCTTTTATTATGTACAGTGTTTGTCATAAAGTTAACTGTGGCTCAACTGATGACATTTTGTACCTTAGCTTTCGTTTGTACAGTGACTCTAAACTGTCAAAACCCTCTTTAAATGCTTTTTTGGATACAAATTTTTTATTATTTTTTATGACAGATAAAAGTTTTGGAGGCAGTGTGTCAGTACAATTCACACAGCGTGAGGTCGAATTCATTTTGTAACTTGATTCTGTAAAATAACAGAAAATGTACTGGCAGTTTATTACAAGGCTTCTGTACTGTAATATACAACAACAACCCTGACAATATGTCACCTTAAACGAATAAACGATAATAAATACGTCTTTTTCAAGGTTAAAAGTTTGAGGTACCATAATGCAATTCAAAACAAAATAAATTAACAACATTAATAATAAAATATGAAAAACTGCTATGTTATGGATATTTTTACAGTGTATATATTGTGATATCATCAGATGACTTAAAATGGCTCTCTTTGTAAAGAATTCATAATTCTGCATTGACTGGGATGATTTTGTAGAGGAGCGTATCTGTGTAAAATCTAATAAACAGAGATGCACCGATAACAAATTTATTGGCTGATTTAGAATTTTTTTTTTTTTTTTTTTTGTAAATGTGACCTGCCTTTGATTCTAATAACTATAATTGTCAGCATGTATAAACAAAAAAATATATACGTTTAATCTTTTTTTTTTTCAATTAAAAATAAATAGAAAATTGCTTTAAATAAACTTTGAATTAATTTGGAAATGAAAAATTATTTTTCAATTAAAATTTATTCCAAATAAAAATATTTTTTATCTTATTATTAAAATGTATATACATGTAATCTTCTGCTGTTTATAACTTGTCTTTTTTCTTATTTCACAAAATCCAAAGATTATGAGCTATGCTTATCTAACATGTTTTGATTATTAGTGTTTATTCTATCGTTTTACTATTACCTTACAAAAACAGATTTTCTGATCTTGTTCTGCTAAAACATTTGCTGACAACTTATGTTGATTAAGATATTCTCTCTCTCTCTCCCTGAAAGCAGTAATCCAGACTTGACATTGCAAATCCTAATGCATATTGCGAAATTGATGCTAAAACAATTCATTGTGCAGCTTTAGAGTTTTGTTAAAAGACTTAATACAGTCTAGAAATGATTCTTTTTTTTTTTTTTTTTTTTTTTGATGAGAGTAAAAACTTTATTTCTATATTCTTGATATCCTCTTCATTATTCTCAGCAAGAGATTTGCAAAAGACCAAAAGATCAAACAAAGGTTCAGGTAAAGACAAAATTATTAGCCCTCCTGTAAAAATTTATTTCTCTGTTTTAAAATATTTTTCAAGTGCTGTTTAACAGCGAGAATACAATTTTAAACATGTAAGGTTCAATAACTAACTTCTTAGTTCATAAGTGTATACCATGATGACATCACATCAAATTTCACTAGTTATTTAGTTTGTAAAATATAGTATTCAGATTGAAATGATCAACCATGTTAACTAAGCAAATTAGGTTAATTAGGCAAGTCATTGAGCCATCTGTTCAATCAACTGTTCTGTAAAAAATCAGAATTAATATATATATATATTTGTGCCAATATTAGCAAAGGGTTCTGTACTGTACACAGATTCACTGACAGGCTGGCAGCTCAGTTCATCCAGCCCAAGCAGATAAATGAGCAGAACGGGAAGCTGAAGAATGATAGCAGGATGCTCTGCTGTTGAACGCCCTTGAAGAGAAAAGCGTGATTAGCTGTTTTGCAGAACCACTTTGGAAAAACAAGCACCCACACCCTGACTGTGATGGACAGATGGATAAAGGAGAGCTATTATGCACCTGTCAACTCTGAGGAAGTTAGTTGTTGGTGTCGTTCCTGAATGTTGTTTTTTTTTGTTACTATTATAATTTTGGCTGTGCAAAAGTCTTTGTGATGAAATGTGAGAATATAAAGGGTGTTATATATTTATATTTACTTAACTAAACAGATACGATGTAAAAACAATGTTGGCTTATACCAATCTGGCTTATTTGTTTAGACCAAAAACAAAAGTTGAATTTTATAATATGTTATTAAAATAATAAAAACATTAAAGTTAGGAAATTAGAATTTGTACTGTGACATACACTTACTGGCCACTTTATTCGGTACACCTTTTTAACTGCTCGTTAACACAAATTGCTAATCAGCCAATCACTGGGCAGCAACTTAATGCATTTAGGAAGACATAGTCAAGACAATCTGCTACAGATCAAACTGAGCATCAGCAACATGAAAGCATGGATCCATGCCTTGTATCAACGGTTCAGGTTGAGGGTGGTGGTGTAATGCTGGATATTTTATTAGCACACTTTGGGTCCAATAGGACCAATTGAGCATCGTGCCAATGCCACAATCTACATGAGTATTGTTGTTTACCATGTCCATTCCTTTATGAACACAGTGTACCAATCTTCTGAGGGCTGCTTCCAGCAGGATAACGCACCATGTCATAAAGCGGGAATCATCTCAGATTGGTTTGATGAATATGACAATGAGTTCACTGTACTCAAATGGTCTCCACAGTCAACAGATCTCAATCCAATAGAGCAGCTTTGGGATATTGTGAAATGGGAGATTCAAACCATTGATGTGCAGCCAACAAATATGCAGCATCTGCATGATGCTATCATGTCAATATGGACTGAAATCTCTGAGGAATATTTCCAGTACCTTGTTAAATCTATGCCATGAAGGATTGAAGGCAGTTCCGAAGAAAAAAGGAGTTCCAACCCAGTACTAGTAAGGTGTATCTAATAAAGTGGCCGGTCAGTGTAAATGCAATTTTGACACAGATTGCATTGTAAATTACTAAAAAATATATATATTGCACTGCAATCATTTTAAATAGAATAAACCTTAGTCACAATTATTGTAATACAAGAAAACATAAATCATTTAAATAAAATAAAAGGATTTAGTAGATAACTCTTTTGTCAAATAAATTAATAAATACATATACACATATTTCACTTCTACAAGCAAATGGAAAGAGCAAGATATTTATTTTGAAAAGAAAAGTAAAGCTTATTTTTAGGAATATTAGGATTTTAATAAATTTATGACGCATTTACAATACATTTATAAATAACAGTTAATAAAAAGAAGACAACAATGTAAACTATTTAATGTTTAAACATGTGATTGTATGTTTTAATTATTTAAAACATCACAATTACAATTTATTGTTTAATTAGATTGGTTATAGATCATATACTGTCTTTATGCCTAATAAAAATGACAACTTCAGTTATAGATATGTTTAATTTCTATATTGTGTTTTTTGTGTACATTTATTCATCATTATCATACATTAACATACTTATTTAAATCAAAGGTTAAAGTTTAAAATATGTGTGATAAAAAATAATGTCAAAATGCAAATAATCCTAATGTTCCTAAAACAGTCTAGGCTTTGACGCAAAAGTGGTTAAGAGTGAAAAGAACCAACCTTCTCGAATGACTATGAGATGAGGTGAGAGTTTGACCAGGTGATAGGACGAAGATGAAATTGAAAGACAGAGACAAAATGTGAAAGAAGAGAACATGAAAAAGACATTTGTGAATATTTTACTGGTGAAAAAATACAGAGAGAGAGACTCAAATCTTGACACTCCATTTGAATAGGAGCAGGACGGGATGCTGAGGAACTCCAGCAGGACGCTGTGCACCCACACCCAAGCAGATGGATAAAGGAGACCCATTATACACCTGTCAACTCTGAGGAAGTTAGATGTTGGTGCAGCTCCAGAACGTTCCTGTTTGTGTTGTTAAGATTTTGGCTGTGCAGGTTACTTTTCTTTGTTGCAAAATATGGGCTTATACAAACGGATAAAAAAGGACAAATACTCATCTTTCAAAACCTGTCAATAACATGTACAACTCATATTTTAAATTAAAAAGCTCAGAAGTCCTGTCAAAAACCTGTCTGACTCTTGTTTCAGAACCAAAAACAAAACAACAGAAAGAAAATTACATTTGTATAAAGCTTTTTGGCACACCGTTACCTTGTCGTAGCACATTACGAGCATGTATTCTTACCATGTTTCTGGTTTATATCACACTATTTGAATGTTTCTAACATGTTTTAACACACTGTTAGCATATTTTAACATATTGATTTGTTTTAGGCCTGAGGTTTTACCTTGTTTTTTTGGGGCACACCGATTATCAATTGTATACCAACAGTTTTACTACAGATATGAGATGTTATTTGTGATTACGATTTACCTGGAAAAACCACAAGCCACAAAAAAGCAAGTTCAAATGTAAATTTTTGTAAAGTTAGCACTTTCTGTTAGCATCTTTTAGCATGTCTGTTTGTTTTAAGCCTGACGTTTTACCTTGTTTTTTTTGGGAACACTGATTATCATTTGTATAAGTTACCAACAACTACTACATATATCTTTTTACTACCGATATCTTTTACTGCACCATGTTAGATGTCATTTGTGGTTATAATTTAACTACACAAGTAAAAACTACAAACAAACAAAAAAAATAATAAATTCCAAATGATGTTTGCTAGCATGTTTCTAACATGATTTAACACAATGCTAATATTTTAGCTGTGTTGCTAACGTGTTACTAACATAATTACCAAACTGTTAGCTAGCACTTCTAACACTATTTCGGAAAATTTGAATGTTTAATTTGATGCCACAATGCCAATGTTTTAGTTTGTTGCTAGCATGTTTCTAACATTGTTTACCACAATGCCAATGATTTAGTCTTGTTGCTAACTAATTCTAACATAACTACCAAACTGTTTGCTAGCACTCGGCTAACAAGTTTCTGACACAACTTATCATTATGTTAATGTTTTAGTATGATGCCAAAAATCCAGTGTTTTAGCTTGTTGCTAGCATGTTTCGAACATGATTTACCACAATGGCAATGATTTAGCTTTGTTGCTAACATGTTTCTAACATAGTTTACCACAATGCAAATGTTTTAGCTTTGTTACTAACTTGTTTCTAACATAATTACCAAACTGTTTGCTGGCAAGTTTCTAACACAATTTACCACAATGCCAATGATTTAGCTTTGTTGCTAACATGTTTCCAGCACGATTTACTAAACTGATTGCTTGAATAAACAGCTAGCATGTTACTGTCGTACTGCTGACTTGTTTTAAGCAATGTAAAAACAATTTATTAATAAAAATAATGTAGCGTTCAAAATAACGTTCTATATTAAGTTCAAATACAATTTAATCCCTTTATTAACCTGAAAAATGTTTATACGCAGCGCGTAGCAACCACTTATGATCGTAGGATGACGTCTGCACTTTAATCCCATTGTAAGGAACATTTTTGGCAGTTATTTTGACAGGAAGCATGAGAAGGCTTAGTGTTCACCTCTTGCGTGACAATTACTGGGTGGCACCGTAACGTCACTAGCTAGAGGCCATACTGGCAGCCTGCCATAAGCTCCCTGTTATTACCTGCATGGAAAGAGCTAAAGGGGTTGACACTCATAACAAGAGCGCTCCCAGAGTTCTGTTTCACACACAATGCCTTGACACCCTTATACCTGTAAATCCACATATTAATACCGCAGGTGTCCTCGGTGGCACTAACCTTCAGTTAAACCCTTTTGTCTTCTCACTCTCATAACAAATGCTTTAAGAAATATGCATGTTTACTTGTGCCTCTGTTGCTACGAAATCAAAACAGAGCCTGGAATGTTTTGTTTTCCGGCTAGATTAGGACAACAACTTTTAGTTTATCTTGGCTCTGAAATGTCAGACAAAGTTCAACGCATGTGGAAGTCAAAACAAAATTGCAACACGGTCAAAATAAAAGTGTGAAGCATTGTGGAGGAAGTTGTTTTGATAGGGGCGGCACCTGCAGCATGTTTCTTACCTCTCACGTAGAGATTAGCCGGAGCTGAATAACGCGTCCCGGCGCTATTCGTAGCCACACATTCGTACTTGCCCTGGTCTGATTCCTCGCTGTTTTCAATCTGCAGAGCTCCTGAAGAAAAAAAAAAGAAAAATAAAACAAGGGGAAAAGTCACCTCTTTGATTTACGAACACGATTATGAATCCCCTGCCGCAACTTTCCCCACACCAAACCACAAACTTTCACGGAGAACAATCAGTAAACACTCCCTGTTTAAATGTCAGAGCTGTTCCGCTGTGTGTATGCTTTATTGGCTGAGAATGCTGCCTAAGACATATGCATAAAGCTGATTTTGCAGGTTGTGAGAGTCTACAGCTCAACACATTTGCCTTTCACTGTCATTAGAAAAAAGCTTTCGGGATATTAATGTCATTGACTTGGGGCCAATTATGCTACAGCACATGACTTTATTATTGCGGTGGCATATTTATACCCGCCAAAATGAACGAAACGCCAGTGCTGTACAAAACTAGAAGGACTGTCTGGTCACTACTGATAAAAACAGTGCATCATAAGGTGACATGAGGAGAATACTTGATTAGTCTAACGCTAATGTTTTTGAAAGAAGTCTCCCTGCTCACAGAAATTGCATTTACAGGGTTTCTGAGGGCCAATTTATGACTTTTAAAGACTCTTTTAAGAGCATAATGTTATATATTTCTTAGCGAAATACTTTAATGTGTAAAAAAAAGAAAACTGTAGTTGTGTAAACTTTTTTCAACATAATATTCTTTTATTTTAAATAAATGACAAGTTTAACGTGGTTAAAAGTATATTTATGATGGAGGCATTTACATAAATAATCAAAAATATACATTTGTTGGCCTTTGGTCCAAATAGATTGAGTATAACTTCTGTTCAATATAAAGTGTTTTCATTATAAATTTCATGCATATTTATAAATATTATCTCTACTCCCTCTAACTTCTGTTAATAGTCTTTGTATGAATGGAAGATAACATAAAGGGATATACTGCTCTGTTATAATCATGAGGAACTATTCTTATTTCCCTGATTTTATTGAGATGGATTGTTAGTTATTGGATGTATGCCAGCCCGATTGGGTAGCTTTACTTGGACAAAGTAAAATTAGGACCTGTATAAAATTATTTAAGACACAAAACACATTATTTCAGTGAATTTAAGATTTTTTAAGGCCTACAATTTTGTTTTTTATTTAGGATATTTTAAGAAGTATTAAGACGCCTGATATAAAAAAAAAAAAAAAAAAAAAAAAAAATATATATATATATATATATATATATATATATATATATATATATATATATATATATATATATATATATAGTAAATTATTTTTAAAATAGATATATAATAATAAGATATAAATATTTAAAATAGCTGTTTTAATATATTTTAAAATAGAATGAATGCCACAGGATAATGTTTAGCATGAAGTAACATGATCATTTAGAAATTGTTATGCTGATTGACTACCCAAGAAATTAAGCCCTATCTTACTATTAACAATGTTTACAGTGTATAATCATATAGAAGACGTTATAAAATTACTTAATAAATAACTAATTCTATTATTTTTGTTTATTATTCTTTATTTTATAACTATATAATTTTTTAGATAATATTCATTTACAGAATTAATCAAAAGATACAGACATTACTAAGGTTACAAAATAAGTGTACTTCAATTTTCTGCTCTTTAGAACATTTTATTCATAAAATAATACAGCGATAATTAGTAATAATAATAATTAATAAGTAGATCAATTGTTAATAACTGAATGGCAGTGATATTTAAAAATAACTAAGCCCAGAATCAGCTAATTATAATGATTTATGTTATTTTTTAATTATAGTTAGACCTTTTTAATTGAATTATTATTTATTTACAATTTTGACAATTGCTGCATTTATCTTCTTTTTATTAACAGCCAAATGTCAATAATGTGAAGCAGAATTACACACGGCAAACATTTTAAATCAGCTCACATTGACAAGAGCAGAAACATCAAAGGAAAAATCAATCCACGTGTCCAAACTACAGCATTTGCTCCGACAAGACTTTTAATCCAGTAAAACCACACATGTTTACCTCTGGCAGTAGTGCAGCAGCATGCCACAGGTTATCACCTGCCGTTTACCACTGACTACTTCCCAAAATCCCATGCTGCAGGGGAGAAATAACATGCGCCACTAACCTTGCTCAGTCTCTAAGTTCAAGGAAAACTGATTGCTGGGGTTTCCTACTCTGACAAGCAGCAAATTACTAATCAATTCAGAGATTGCTTAACACTGATTGCCATTGCTCCTCAATCCTGACAACATATCTGACTGATGGGGCTATAGTATGAAAATAAAACTACTTTCATTGACATTTTGGGGATTTATTTAATAACCTTTATTGATTTATTTGTTTTTAAAGCATGTTTACCATCTTTGACAGATACAGAGTATTTTTTAAACCATCAGAGTATCAGTATGTGATACGACACAAGAAAAGGATAGTTTACCTCAAAATGAAATTTCTGTCATCATTTACTCACTTTCATTTCATGACCAACCTGTATGACTCTTATTCTGGAAAGCACATACAATATTGCTTAAGACAAATCATGTCTTTCAGTGCACTCTTAAAAACAGTCTGACAGAAGCAAACACTTATTTATTTGTGTGTTCGGCAGAAGAAAAAAGTCATACAGGTTTTGAGTTAAACAAAAACCAACAGTACACTAAGCCGCAGTGCATTTAATGCAAATTTTGTTATAAAACTCGAACATGTGCTTTGATTTGTTTTGGCCCTACTTGGTTCAACACAGGCTCATTAGAAATATGTGCTTCAGCCTACATTTTTGTCAAACCACAAAAACTCACTTCAACAAAGTACACTTGACAGCAGTTTCTAAGTCAAATGGTCACTATGGGGCAGTATAATGCCAATACACTAACCAGGGCTTGGAACTGCAACCATTTTAGTCGCATATGCACCCGAAATCTTAACTATGTGAGCTATGTGAAAAAATATTTGTGAGAAAATTTTTGTCGTGTAATCCTTCATTTAATCATCTGGATGCTGTCAGCCATGCAATTGGCAGCTATATGCAAAATTTAACACTGCCTATCAAGTTGCAAAAAGGCTTGTATTCACTAAGATTAAACACTGCAACGTATGAAAAGACTCTTATTGCTATGAAGATGACGTTTGCAAAATAATAAGTTATATGTCAGTGTTATCTGTGCAATATCTGACAGCATCCATGTTCATAATTGTTGGTGGGTGCGTCTAAATTTTGGGTGGTGCGTCTACATTTTTTAACTTAGGAGCTACCAATAAAAAAGGTTAATTTCGAGCCCTTCTAATGATGTTTACATATTTACATATTATTGACCAATATATTATTATTTCCAGGCACACCAATTAATTACTATAAAACTACTTTTTAATATCAATGATTTTAAATCAAGTATGTTTACCTAACTTATCTTTCTCTATATTTACATCTTTTCAGACGTGGTCAGTTTGGTCGGTAGCTTACTTTGTACGCTGTTGAACTTATAATGAGTCTGGTGGAACAAAGTTAGACAAAAGACATAAAAGCAATGAAAAAAATAAGGTAAAACTGTGTAGTCTCTGTGTATTTCTCTTTTACAATTGTTTTTAAAAACACTATTGGTGGGGCTTAGTGAAAGGTTTAGGTCAGTGGTGTGCTGATCTATGTGATCTCTATCACAAGCATTGTCTTCTCATGGATGTAGAAGGGCATGCAATCGAAATGTAAAATATAACGCAACATATTTCAAGTTTGCAAAAATGTAGACAGTGCCCAGATTTGTAATCTGAAACGTTCTTCAAAACTTAACAGGAGTGAATGTATTTTATGTTTCACAAAAATGTTGGCTGAGGCACGTATTTCAAACATAAGTGCTACACTCTCTGAAATAAAGTTATACAGGAGCTGTCTCTAGAGCTGTAATTTTTCAATTTGCCTGTGATTTCAGGCATTCGTCAGCGATTTCTCAAAACCTGTCAGCCAGTCAAAATCGGGGTTAAAATCATGCAGTCTGAACTTGGCATAAGGTAAAATAGTGGGAGACTGCATTGAGATTGAGTAAATGATACCAGTATACATTTCAGGGAAAACCATCCCTTCAATAGACTTTGTAGACAATGTACCAAATATCATGAAGACATCATGCATTTTCAAAACAAATGAATAAACTGTGAGACAAATTGGGTGTTTTAATGTGGACATGAGCATCTTATCAAGAGGACACATCAATCAAGCAGGTACAAAACAATATGAGTTGAGTGAGATGAACTGAACATTAAGACCTGCTGTTGCGAGCAAGAGGAATTCAGCATCGCACCCACAAACATTGAGAATTCATCCAGTAAAAATCAGCGGCCACTCTGCAGCATAAGGCAGTGTCAGCTTTTTTTCTCCCCTAGTGAGCCAGACGCGCTTCCTGATTCATAAACCTGAGGTGAGCTGGGGTGCTACGACAGTCAACGCTAACAAACAGGCCTTTGTTATGAACTGTACATTTTTTCCTCAGCTTTATTCGACGTTTTACAGTCCAACTCCAGGGGTCCTCAGACCACAAATATAGCCAGCCATGTGACTGAAGTAGGGTAATGGTGGCTTTTGTCAGGCAGTCGCCTCAAGCAAACGCGATTCTGAAATCCATGTTTCATTCAGAAGTGTGTGATTGATCGAACGCTCCATCTTAACAATCAGGGCCGTGCCCTCATTTCCCATACATGCTCATTTTAGCATAAGTAGTATGCAAATTCAATCATTTCAATTTCATCACAGCCCAACTGGAATGTCGGAAACACACTCTGGAGACTCTAAAGACGGCCTTCAGTTTGAAAACTCTTAAGCATTGCTTTAATAAGTCTTGGGTCTCGGAAAAGATCCACAACAAATGCATGTCGCAATAACTAGCAAGAGTCAATTATTTTATTCGTCTCATGTTCGTTTATTTATTTTTTTATTCTGTCACCATTTTCTCCCCCTCATGTTACTACAAATATGTATCAATTTCTTTTTTTGTGCAAATTAAGATATTTTGAAGTATGTTCTAAACGCTGTTGTCCACACATTATATAATTAACGTGGACTTTGAAAAGCCTTATTTTTTCCTGAATGTAAAGTTTTAAGAAATACAACTCTGTATAATTTCTCATTTCATGTTCCACATATTTGGAATGACACAACGGTGCATAAATGATCATATATATATATATATATATATATATATATATATATATATATATATATATATATATATATATATATATATATATATATATAAATACACACACACACACACACACACACACACAGTTGAAGTCAGAAATATTAGCCCCCCTTTGAATAGTATGTCTGATAATATTTTTTTCTTCTGGAAAAAGTCTTATTTGTTTTATTTTGGCAAGAATAAAAGCAGTATTAATTTTTTTTAACACCATTTAAGGTCAAAAGTATTAGCCCCCTTAAGCTATATGTATTTTTGGTAGTTTACAGAACAAACCATCGTTATAAAAGAACTTGCCTATTACCCTAACCTGCTTAGTTAACCTAATTAACCTAGTTAAGCCTTTATATGTCACTTTAAGCTGTATTGAAGTAAATATATATTATTCATTCATTTTCTTTTTGGCTTAGTCCCTTTATTAATCTGGGGTCACCACAGCGGAATCACCCGCCTTATTTTGTGTTCAACAGATCAAAGAAACTCATAAAGATTTGAAACCACACGAGGGAGAGTAAATATAAGTACATTTTCATTTTGGGGTGAACTATCTCTTTTAATATTGTCATAGAAACATTGATCCAGCTTTTCCAGGACGCTTCCTGAATATAAATGTCACTTTAGATCAAGTTCAATAAGTTTGTCAAACTTTTGAACATGAGTGTATTTTCCTAGCGTTGTTTTCCCTAGATACAGACATCAGAACGCAGACAGGTTGAATGCCACGACAAAGGTTGTGTATGTACTGAACAAGCAGGAAATGACAGTGGTTGTGATGAAACAGGTAATGGAGGAGACGTTTCGGGAGACACATTCCAGCTGTCTTACCTCGTATCGGCGAACCCCCTAGGTGAAGTAAATTGAATGCAAACAAGATTGAAGAGAACTGTTAGTAGACGAGAAAGATAGACAAAGAGAGATAAGGAAAACAAAGGGAAGGGAATCAAATGAAAGTAAGCTTAATTAAACAGAGAGGAATCAAGTTGAGCCAGACTACTGCTCTCCGAGGATTAGCTGAATGTTGGCTGTCTGGCGCAGAATTAGCTCAGAAGAAAAAAAAAAAGAAAAGAAAAAAGAAGGAATCCAGAGAAAATTTTCTATTGTGGTATGATTATACGATAGTTTAGTTGTCTGCCAACCCTGAAGCTTTAAGAAACTTTTGCAGAGATTACATACAACTATGTGTATTCAGGTTATTTCAGTTCACAGAATGGTTTAGAAAAGCACATGCTGTGAAAGATTAGGCCACAGGTTTGGTGTGAGAATAGCAGAAACGAAAAATATGTTTGAATTAAAGTCAACTTTGCTCTTTTTTTTATTTATATTTCTGGGAGAAACTAAATGTTTAACCAGAATAAAAATCTGAGCAGGATTTATTAGCTTCTTATTAGGGCTGCACAATATTGGAAAAATATGACACTGCAATATTTAGTTTTTCTGCAATATATATTGCGATACGAATATAATTTCACCAGATGAATTGCATAGCTTCATTTGGATAGATTTATTTCATTTAGATCAATTGGGATGATCAAATCTTTATGCATAAATTACAAGAAATTTCAAGCATATATAAATTAGAGATGTCCAGATCCAATCATTTGATCGGAAATCCTGCCCGATCGTGCGGTTTAAGACTCGATTGGAAACAGATGTTACCTCCCGATCAGGACTCGAATATAAATATTTATATTTTGTATATATAGAAGAACATAGGAGCAGCTTGAAGTGGATATCGCAAGTATATCTGCGGTCTGAAGGTATTATAAAGTTGATGACGACAACATTGCCATAGCTAACTGTGAGATATGTAAACTTGGGATTGCCTGCCAGGTTTTTAAGTTGAGTTAATTTGCTATTTGTTTTCATATTAGATTTTTTTTTTTTTTGTATTTACTGTTGCACTAAAGTCCAAAAGTGAAGAGTTTATGTGATTTATTACTTGATTGTTCAAACTTACAGTGCTCTGTTTGTACACAGAGTTGTTGAATGGTAAAATAAGATGAATTAAATAAAAAATAAGGAACATCCTGGATCTGTTTCCTTACCGTTCTTTAATCTTTTTTAATGCATTATAGAAGTATTGGAGTATTGGTGAATGACTTTAAGGTAAAAAAAAATCTGTGATATAAATCCAAAAAAAAAAAAAGTCAAATAAACAGTGCTTTATGGTTTTTTGGAGAGATTAACAGTATTCAGGTAGGCAAATTGAACAATTAAACATAAAATAACATGATCATAAATGTATAAACAATTTAAACATTAATATCTTTAATAATTTGATCCTGTGACGTGGCTGTTGCGCATACACACACTGCGATATCGATGCTCAAATGATATATTGTGCAGCCCTACTTATTCTTTTATGTAGTTTATAAATAGAAGAGCCAATGAGAAGGATACATATTTGCGACTTTTACTTAGGAATTTAAAAATTGTGTTTACATTTACATTAGGTGGTAAATTGGTTGTTTTTGCAAAGATTTTTTTTAATCCAAACTCCATAAAAAAACTGCCAATATGGCATAGTAATTTTACTTTCCTTTATTTAGAGATTGTTTTTGAAACACTTAATAATCAACTATTTAAACACAATTTCAACAAAAAGCGAAAAATAATAAATCTGGAAAAATAGCCTCCTTTGACCATGTTGACTTAAACGATCGGTCAAAGCACCACAAGGTAAGGTTACATTACCGCTGTCTATCAAAAAACACTTATCTATCAAAAGTAAAAGCTCAAACATGCCTTTCTACATTCTCCCAAGCAGTAAAGCTGGCAGATAAACTAGATAAGACAAGCTTTATTGTCATAATTTTACGTTAAGAGCGTCCTAAAAGAGCCATAAAGCTTTGCGCCTCTTGCCGTCCAGTGATAAGATTGTCAAGGAAGTTACGTTTTGATCTTTGATATCATCGAACATTTTGTTTTTATGACTTTATGAGACGTTCATCAAAACAAGCAAGAAGGGTTGTAAGTGGGAGTCTCGATGTTCAACTGTGTACTTTTAAGCTGTAAGCTGATGCTTGAAACTAGAGAACGAGCTCCGCTGTGGACTTGCCCTCTAAATGAAGTGGATTTAGTGGAGAGGGATAAACTCTGAGTCAGTCAGGAGCCATTAATCCAGCCTGGGCAAAGTCCTGTTCATCCGTCTGATCCTAGGTCAGACCTGAGCCGTCTATCCATTACGGAGGTCTAGAATGTAAATAGAGAGGCGGATTCTCTCTAGACTGCTCTTGTTTTCCCATAAGGGTGCCTACAATTACTCAGACCATTTGCACGTGGCTTAAGACTCGTTTGACGTTATGGCCACATCAATACATTTCTCTTTTCTGTGGTAAAGGTCTGACATTGCACAAAATAAATTGATGCTTTCCTTGTTTATTATTGCACAGGCGTTCATTAAACTAAACGAAGTAAAACACCCACAGAAAATGTTTTGGTGAGAGCAACAAAAAAAAAAGAGTTATAGAGTTCTATACGTGTGACTTGTTTAAGTTTGAAGGAATACTTTTTGTTGGAAAACCGGCTCGTTTTACACATAGAGATAAACTGGTGAGTTTTATCATTTTTGAATTAACTCAGCCAATTAATCTGATTTTGGGAACACTTTTAGCTTAGCTTAGCATAGATCAATAGCCGCATTTCCACTATCGGGCCAGTGCGAGCCAGGGCTTTAATCGGGCCGGGCCGGGCCAATAGCCCGGGAGGTTGAGAAATGAGGCCGAAATCATGTCGCGTTTCCACTGACGGGCTAATAGCTCACAGTGCGTCACGCAAACACCGCCCACAGAACATCCCCGAATCAAACGTCACACAACCCGCCCACTTCAGATAAAGCACACCATAGAATCATCACGAAACGAAACCATTAAAATGAAGACAACCGAAACAAACAAATGACACATTACTGTACAGCAGTACATGAAATGTCTATACGCACAGACCTGTGTATTTCCATTCATTACATTTGTTTACTCGCCGACCAACTGGCATTGTGCATCGACTGCTCTCGCCGAACGCAGGGACCCATCACAGAGAGCGCACACATCCATAATATAAAGCCACAGAAATTCTCCTTTATAACTCGATATTGCATGTATTTTATAACATCCTCGTTTTGATAGAAGTCGTGTTAAGTGTTTTAGCATAAGAGCGAGTAGCCTTATATAATATAGCCATATTTGTTGCGCTCGGCAGCTATACACTAAAGCTCTTCATTTAAAGTTTCATTTATAAATTTAACCACGTCATATAAAAACATAAACAGTTGTTTGAGTATATAGAACACATTTTTGTTTGGACTTTCCCCCATATGCGTTTAAAGCAGCGAGCGCTGCGCACGACTGGGTGACAGAAAAAAAGGTATAGGCTAGATTCTGCTTTCAAATAATGCTCTGTTTGCGCGATTTGATTAATATCATCGTATCCAAATACTTTATAAATAATATTTCAAACCTTCTCCGGTGTTAATTGTTTTTATAAAATATCGAAAATCTTTTTTTTTCAGACAGGTCTTTTTAAAATGAAAGTTATAGGCTATATATGTGGCTTTAAAACGGTTTGATTTATGTATATAGGCTACCTACATATAGCTAGCTTTTTTATTTTATATTGGTTAATTTATTTAATGTGATTTTATAAATACCCGATATTTGTGATTCTTTAAATTATATTTCATTAAAGCTTAGGCTATTTTATCAAGATATGACAATATATTGTTTAAAGTCTACGAAAGTGGGTACGTAATTTGTTAAGTTTTATGTCTTTCTGTTGTATTTATATTGTGTATAATCTCCAAAATAAATAAAGAAAAAAGCCGCTCGCGGCATAACAGAGCTGTGAAGGAGCGCTTTAGCCCGGTCTCACACACACATACAGGCATCTAAACGCGCACAAACAAACATTTTAAACTTGACAAAAACTCTCGAAAACCTTTACTGCCTGCTGTGTCTTTAATATGGTGTAAAGATTATTATGCGTTATTGAAACATAAAGGAGGACAAAGCAAAAAACGTCACTATAAATTGAAACTACTTTATTATTTTATGCAGCAGCCTTACATTTAAAAGGGAAACATAAGGGCGATCATACGCAAAAAGAACCCAAACTATAAGGCTAGATGTTTTCTTTCCCTTATTTCTTTATTTGTTTGGCGCATGTACTCATGTGCGATCAGAAAACTGCCCGCCTCTCCTTTCACTCCGCCCCGAAGCCCCAGCTGGCCCTCCTTGGCCCAAGGTATTCGGCGGACCGAAAAAGGCCGGCAGCTGGCCCCAAGAAAGCCCTGCTTTGGCCCGATTAGGCCCCGGAAGTGACAGTGGAAACCCCACTGGCCTTGGCTCGCCCTGGCTCGCTCGCTTTAGGCGCGATAGTGGAAACGCGGCTACTGAATCGGATTAGACCATTAGCATCTCACTCAAAAATGACCTTGAGAAAAAAAGACTTGATAGAGAACGACATAACACAGATTACAATCTGTAGTGCAGGTGTAGGGCTTGGTACTTGGTGCCAATTATGCCAGAAAAAAAGTATAGTTCCTAATCATGCCGACAAAAAAATTTAAAAAGCAACTTTTTTTTTCTTCAGTCTTACTTCAAAATTTATTGTCAATCTTTAATTATAAAAAAAAATTCTAAGTAATTTTGAGCAGATGCTAATGGTCTAATCTGATTCAATGATCTATGCTAAGCTAGGCTAAACTTGCTCCCCCCTGATCTGGTGATAAACTGAATGGATTAAAAAATGGCAAAACTAAACTGTTTAACTCCAGGCTATTGTCAAAACAAAGGTGTTCCAGCAATAGAGTGGATATTGTTCCAGTGATTGTAGGGATGTAAGAAAGTCTACCTGAGCGAAGCTGTTTGATTCGCCCGTTGCCGTTGATGTCTACAGGCAGGAAGTCTTTAAACCAAGTGATCTCCGGGTCAGGGTTCCCACTGGCAGCACAGAGCATTGTAGTTGTTCTTGTTCGCTCCACCACTTTCAGCTGAGGACCCATGTCTATGGTGGGGAAACCATGCGGAATCTGATTTTCTGCAGAAAGAAAGAAAGAAAAAAGCAGGTCAAGTCAGGAGCCTAAAGGAGCACCATTTACTTAATAAGGGTAATGATCTTAAAGAACCCTGATTGCTGTGAATCAAGGGTTAGAGATGCAAGCCAGGCGTAATTGTCCTGCAAAAGCAAATCCAGGAGAAGTCTCATTAGAGCACTAAATCAATTCACTTCCCAGAAAAAAGGCCTCCCTGTGCATTATTAAGATCAAAGCGTGGCAAGGCTAATCCACTGGATGTTTGTGTATACCGTTATGCTAACATGTAACACCATATGGACTGCAAGCTTTAAGTTTTAAGCTGCAAGCTTTCAGTTTGATCTGGATCTTTACAGGAGTTTGAGTACAAACACAGACAGGGCAAAAACAATGACATTATGAATAAAGCCAACCATGAGAGGAGCAAAGAATACATTGAACTTGCTAAATGTTATCAAAGGAGCGGTACATTGAGCTTCCTCATACTTGCTACACCTTTTCCTACATTTCTGCAATCCAAATAGCAATTTTTTGATTAAGCATGAAGATCTATTTAAAAATTAAATGAAATAAAATAAAACAACGAAATAAAATATAAAATATAATATAAAAATAAATTAAATGAAAATTAAAAGTAAAATATAAAATTAAATAAAAAAAATCAAAAATAAATAAAACAAAACAACAACAAAAAAACGAAATGAAGCAAAATAAAATAAAAACAAAACAAAAAATTATAGAAAATTTAACAAATAATTTAAAAATCAAATTAATTAAAAAAAAATAAAACAAAACAAAACAAAATGTCTGTACATTTTCGACCATGGCGAAAAAGTTTCTATTAGTATATTGTTTGTAAATTCAGTGTGTTTCTTTAGCATCACACCCTCAAAATGTCTAAGGGCAGCTTTAACATACTGACACTACACTTTTATATATGTACACTTTTGTGTCAGTTTTTATATTAAGTCCAATAACATTATCAAATAATATGTAAAGGGTTAGGTGATTTATCAACAAAACTATTTGTAAAGTTTTATTTTCTATCTCTTTTTTTATTACTGTATATGATAGACCTGCTGCGGGTTTGTTCAACAAACAGGAACAAAGTTTCTAATTGGATTTGCATTGTAAACCTTCAGTTAAAAGCTCCAATCCACTTTCAAAATAAGTCCACATAAATACATTTGTTTTATGTGCAGAAACAGCTGAAAAAGTCAACAGATTCTGTCTGACTCTAAAGACTAACAGCTTATGTACAGTAGCTGTTATTTCTGAGCGTGCTACAATAGATAAACGACTCAGTCGTAAACTTTACTCCAGGAATTCTCTCATTTACAAATCAAATTATAATCAGCTGTAATGATGTTACACAACACTTGCTTTCATGATTGTTAACTGGTATTACTTCTTACATTCATTTGCATACAATATTTTTATTCTCACGTTTTTATCCACCTGTACACAGAATAAACAGTGGTGCGTTGGTACAAACAGAAAGCATACCATGACAACTGCAATGTGTAGCATTTAAAATATGCAAAACCACAGCTTAAAAGTGCTTACCTAAACTTTAACATGTGTCCTTTGCAGTCTTGCAAAAACTGCTGTTCTTTTCTGGAAATGCAAATCTAGCTGGCAAATTATGCTTTGTCCTTCGATGCCTTAGAAAAGACAGTTTCTACTTATACAGACAGTGACGAGTTACTGAGCACAACCTCCAAGTATGAAACTTGTGGATAATTAAAGCAAAATAATATCAATAATATGATTGTAATTAAATCAGAAACAGAAAAAGAAAGTGGGCAAGACATATAAACATTAGATTTCCAAGTGCATGCAAACACAAGCAATGCTATACCTGTGGTGCATGTTTAGAAATATTATTTTTCTCCCTCGCAAACGTTCGCACAAATGTTTGGATGAAAGCCCAGCATGAGTAATATCCACACTTGCAACAGCAACGACATTAAGGCAACACCACATTCTCTTTGATGCCAAGGTAAGCCAAAGGGCAAGGCTGAATTATTCAGTTTGAGACAATCCTCTGCATACGACAAACATTCACAGCTTCTACAGTCAACAGGGAACTACAGTGAACTTCCATTTATCTGTTCTTCTTATTCCGGCACGCGCAACATTAAATCATCGGCCTGTCGATGCTTAGAGCATCAAGCAACACTTCTCACCGAGGCTGGAATTGAATATCTCTGACAAAAGACTATGACTTCAAATTTGAGACTAGTGTTCCGGGACAATGTAAATCAGACTCATGTGGGCAAACCTCAAAAGGGTTATTTCACGAGTCGCTAACTCTCTTATGAAAACATCGAAAAGGGAATCATTTAGAAGGGAAAATGCTGTACTGGAACTTTTTTTAGCGCAAGGTAACTTGGAATAAAAGGTTGTTCAAGTTATGCCTCATTAAAAAGCAAAAGCAACAAGATTTCTTTAGTTTTTTTTCCAAGTGTGACCTTCAGAACGCACAGGGAGAGTGCGCTGTCATGAATTGAGGCGTACATTTCTGTCTCTGCATGCTTGAGAGAGGTCAACTACCTGTATGAGTGTGGGCTGTATCACTATGTCGGTCCTTTTTCTCTGAGCTGCTTTTGAATAAACAATTGTTTGCATTTTTTTTTTCTTAAGAGACAACATACAAATAATTCCTACCAAGAGTCACGTAGTCAGCGTGCAAGAGAGGAAGCTGAAGGCAGAAGTACATCTAAGAAGAAAACCAACTATGTGGTTTCCTCAGTAGAGCTCAAAAATGAGTATTCAATGCTCCCCATCAGGTGTTCAAAACAAATATGTTGAGAAAAAATATGCTGCTGGCATTTCAGGTGACAAAGTGGAGGAAAAGCAAAGTTCTGGAAGTGTCTTTAAGAGTAAAACAGTCATGTCTATGCTCGTATATACAATCATGGACAAAATGGTTGGTAGCATTGCAGTGAAGAAAGTAAAACCCCCAGTGGTCACTAAAATACCGTGAAAAAGCAATGATTATTCAAAAAATATTGAAAATAAATTAATGATGGTCTAGTACTGCTTTCGAAATGTGCCTCAATGAAAGCATTAAAATGCTAAATGGTCCTACTTTATATTAGGTGGCTTTAGTAATATGTAATTAAACTGAAATTATTAATTTGTTACAATGCAATTATTGTGTAATCACATGTTTATACATTGCATTTAAGACTGATTAAATATCTGCATGTAATTAAATGTGTTTATATATTATTACTTGAACTAGGAAAGTATTTCATCGTCAATATGTTCAATTCAATTCAATTCAGCTTTATTTGTATAGCGCTTTTACAATGTAGATTGTGTCAAAGCAGCTTCACATAAATGGTCATAGTAACTGGATCAGGGTAGTTCAGTTTTTAGTGTTTAAGTTCAGTTCAGTTTAGCTCAGTTCAGTGTGGTTTAAAGTCATTACTGAGAGTCCAAACACTGAAGAGCAAATTCATTCAGTAGCTTTTCAGATCCTGAACCATGCAAGCCAGTGGCGACAGCGGAGAGGGAAAAAAAAAAACTTCAACAATGGGACAGTGAAGAAAAAAACCTTAAAAAAACCAGACTCAGTTCGGCACGACCATTTTAATTTCTCCGCTGGCCAAACGTCTTGTGCAGAGCTGCAGTCTCAGCAGTGGAGGCTGGAAGCTGGCCTCAGCAAAGACTCGTCTGTCCCTGGAGCGTCACTGGAATCAGTCTCATACTCTCACAAATACATCTTGACTTAGCAAGCGGATACCCCAAAACCTGTCCCTTAGACTACCTATATCCCAGCTCAAGAGCACCAGAAGTGTTTTGCTTTATTTACAAACAAAGTGATTATATTGTATTTATTTTTTGATGCAATTAACATAGTAGTTAAGACCACCTAATATAAAGTGGGACCAGGCAAAGTAATGAAACTGGCCTGGACAAAATTGAATGGTACCAACAATTTTGTCCAAGTCTGTATACATCCGCAGGCCGTCACTGGTAAGAAAAAAAAATTACAAACATGTTCAAATGTGTGCTGTTAACTCTGTAAAATAATATGCTTGTTTTTATGAAATTTGCTTTGTAAGTAAGAGTGCCAGTAGTTTTGGGATTTAGTTTAAGTTCATTTGATTCACATGGAATGGGACATAATATATAAACTCGTGCAACTTTGCAATGCTTGTGGCTTGGAGGAAAACTGTAAGAAATATAGTTGGTCTTGGTGTGCAGTCACACCAGTAAACAGTTCTCCTAGTCCTAGTTTTCATGCAAACTCCACTTGAGATGTGAACACAGTTACTCCAATTCAGGAAAGTGAATTGATCAAAGACTGTATTAATTTGTTAAATCACTTGTTTTTTCTGTTCAATCAACTGAAATCAAGTGTGAGCCAGGCAATCGAGCCAAATGTAAAAACCCCAGCTGATCAAGCGGCCTCACACATAGAAATCTGAGGTACAACAAATCACATATTTTAAAAAAAAAGTTAATGTTTAGCTTTTAAGATATGATGTTTTTGAAAGTTTCCTGTCTATCTTACACTTAAACTGACACCTAGTGGTGTGGATGACTCACCAAGTAATAGAAAATATTCCTGTTAACAAATGCTATTGCAGAAACATGCACCTTGAAGTTATGGAGTACTCAAAATTATATTCCATCTTGAAGGTGACTAGTGGCATAGTTTGAGTCTGAGAAAAGGCTGTATTAACATCATCTGGTCATTACCATAATTCTGACATGGCAACATAGAATATTTTGTCCAGAGATTTTCTGAGTGATCGTGTGGTATAAGTTCAGAGTTTACATGTAATTTAGAGTTACAGAAGGACATTGTCCACAGTACTGCTTTTAAACTCGAAACCATTTCACAAGGAGATAAAAAAGTGTGTGCACATTTAAAAGTGCATTGCTAATAAATTGCAGGTTAGCAATGTGTGTGAACAATGACAGAGACCTACTTACAAGCATTGTTAGATCAATAAATAATATCTAAAGGTAAAAACTATTGAGAACAGCATGGATTTATGCCACAAAAGAAAGCCCTGAAGAGATATATAAAAATTAATAGTTAGGCTATTGCATTTGCTAAGAAAAAGCTTCCTTCTTTGTCCCTGAATACTTTATCACTTATACATGCATGAGGATTTAAAAAACAGAAGACTGGAAGCTCAAAAATTTGTTTTAATACAGTTCTTGTTTGCTTATTTTGAGTCGAGCAAGGACTCCATTACTGGGAAGAATAGGTAAAACAATAAAATCTACAAAATGTCCTGCTTTGTCCTAGACGTAGGCGCCACGGCAGATGGCGGTTTGAATTTAAGACGCCTGCCAACGCCAGTTTCATTGTTTCCCGAAGCAGTTATGACAAGGTGCTCGGTTCCAACGGGGTGATACATTTGGTGGGTAATTGGGATGCCATCTTGTAAGGAGCAGAGGGAAACCTGAGAGCAGACGGAATGAGGAGAAAGTAGGAGGAACAGCGGCGAAACTTTCCAGCAAGTGGTTAAAAGATAGAAACTGAACTTTAATGGCAGCGATGATGTCACTTTCTCAGATTCTTTCCTTGTGCTGAGACCTCAGACCTTATTTCACCTTTGTCTAAAAAGGTTACGCAACAGTTTGAGGTCATGGTATTTGAGAAGCAGCAATCCTGACAATTACAGACAAAGAGTACAGGCTCGAGTTTTTTTTTATGCAACGTAAACAGCTTATTTGTATCATGTTGCTTTAAAAAATGCAGTTGAGCCTACTGGCATTTCAGGTGAAACTAAGATAGCAGCTCGACCGTGATTCACAGCTTCGCCACTACCAAAACAACGTCTAGCTTTCACTCATCATGTTCTACATTTACATTGGGTGCAGCTCTATTGTTCGGAGTTGATTAAGTTACAGTATATTCACCTTAGACTGCATTTCTTTGGTAGTTTTAAAGGACAAGTATCAGCAGTTTCTAAAATACCTAGACCAACCCTGACTGGGACAAAAAACCATGCCACATTCAAAGTCTCCGCAATTCAGCTGCCCGTTTTGTCCTTCAGCAGATCATCTTGACCATATGTAGGTGCCTAAATGCATTGAGTTGCTTATAAAATGTTACCATTGTACATTTCCCTAAGTAGTCTTGTAGGTGCCTCTAACTCTTTTAAAGCTAACAGTTAATACCTCGGATTGACCTCCACAAACATGTGCAGAAGTAACAATAGTATTCCTAATAATGCCCAATCAAATTTCCTTGCTGAATGGGAGATCTACAGTTGCCATCCAGAGACCGAGAGCGGGTATTTAATGAGACCTAAGCTGAGCGATAAGACCGCGCAGACCCTTGCAGATGGCAATCTATTGCATTATCTCCTCAGCTGTGAAAGCAGGCCAGAAGCGGCCCAGCTTTATCGATGCATGTGACCACAAAAGAGAGCTAAAAGAGTAGCACACCGCAAGCCCATCTGTAATCAGTTTTGTGGAAATAAAAGGAACATTGTTCTCCATCAAGCAGTAAATTATGCTCGCCCGAGACTTGCATTGAATGCTAGAAGCAATCTGATAATGTGGTAGAACAGATTGAGGCTTGAACGTAGGCGATACCTATCAGATATTTACAAAAGTTGAGCGCTAAAGGATCTAACAAATGAAACTAATGGTGAACAATGGGTGAGAACTACCTCTGCGACACTGCAAAAACAAAGCAAAAGCAGCTGCTAGGAGAATAACAAATGGTATTTCAGGTTGAAAGCAGAATGAAACATCCTTGGTGAACTAGGGCTCGGCGACAGGGCAAAAATTCAATCTTCATAGTAATTTTCCATTTTGAACAAAGATGTATTTTAACATAAGCTGTTAATGCTTCCAGATTTAAAATTGAAACATCTTTTCAGTGGCATCTCTAATATCAAGACACTTTTAGATTCTCCTTGTTGCACATATTTGTGTGATTGGATTTTAGATCAAAAGAAAGTAAAAAAGTCCAGAGCTTATCTTTGTTATTGACATAATTTTTTTTGTGATTTGATATAATATCGTTTATCGGAACGATGAACCCTGATCATGAGTCCCTGAAACAAGAGTCCCAAATGGCATACTATTCACTATGAACTTACACACTCAACGATGTAGTGCATCCCTGTAGTATCTTCTTAAATGGAACACTAACATTTTTTTTACCAATTAATTTTTTTAAATTTCCCACTCAAAGTTTAACGGTTGCCAGATTAGTAAAATAGGTTAGCAAACTATCAAGTAGTACCTTTTATGAGTACAACCACATTCTCTATTAATAAAGTGTCATATTTGCTCATATCCGCTTATTCATTGAAAATCTGAAATAAATCATGTAATCCATCCTTAGGGCGCATGTCCACCTAATTGCTTTTGTGCTGCAGAAATGTAAGCTTTGTTCTAAAAACAATAATCTGTGAGTGTTTCTTCAACTGTCAAAGCATTTAAAAACACCAAGCTCTTGACAACAAAAAGTTGCTCTTTCATTGACAACAGAAAAAAACTGCTACGCTGGCACTTCTGCTGTGCAAAACCGCTTCGATAGACTCATACCCTTAGAGCCAGATAGCTCCTACTCTTCTGCTACATATGGAAAGTTGTGACGTTTTTATTGTAAATGCACTACAGACATTAGGTATGTCACAAGTTCGGCATAACTTCCACATTTTAATATGCATTTGTAAATTGCCTTTGGCTTTGCATTTCTCACAATGCTTTAATTACTCTCTAGACTGGTTCTATGCATGTTTGAATGTCAGTAAGTGATAAAGTTAGAAACCATTTTATGTGAAAGTGACATGTGCTGCATGTTATAGTTATGATTATTAGCGATCTAGCAGCTGCAGATCGCTACAGACTTCAAATCTGCTATTTTATGGACATAAGTTCCAGTCATGAACCGCTCACACGCACCTGTTCCAGATTCCGCTGATTGCACACATTCACAGCCACCGGATCATTATGGACTGATGACAAGGACTATTTACACAGACACATGCACACTTCATTGCTGAGTCTTGTTATTCTGTTTATGAACATTACAATGCGTTTTTCATTTGCCTTGCCTTCCGTGTTAGGCAAGGCAAATGTTCCGAACCTCGCTTTGATGTCTGTTAATTTACATTTATTTTTGATCATCCGCCTGTTCATGACTACGTCTCTGGATTGCCCGTATACATCTGTTTGTCCCTATATTGACTATTGCTTGCCTGACCATTCTGTTTACTAAACCTGCATTTGGGTCTGCACTTCCTTTGTCAGCATACCGTCACATTACAGTTATTCACTCCATTATCCTTTTGACAGCACGTGGAACCAGAAGCACACACTGTATGTCAATATTTGTGTTTAAACTAAATTCATAAGCTTTTGCTGTTTAAACATTGAAGAGAACTCACACTCGATATTTGACGAGTATCTCATGTGAATATGATACAACGCACGATTTAATCTTGCTTCTGATTGGTAAAACTCAACAATTACGCTCAAGCATTCAATTGATAATGCTTTAGAAAATAAACATTTGAGAAATTATATGTTGTCTGTAACTTTGGATAATATCTTATTCCTGCTGTCTGTGTTTTTATTGTTAATCAAACAACAAAAGATAATGAAATCACTCACTGCACTGCCCTTGACTGAATAGATGTAGCTCAATAATAGATAACCTTTACTAAATGTATAAAGTGAAGATTATATACAGTATGCAGGGTTATATTTAATAAACTTATTCAGTTTCTGTATCTAAAACTACTGTTAAATACCTAAAAAACTGAAAAGCACTGTTTATTTTTAGTGTCTTTGCTGCATTTGGTTTATTTGCACTTTTGTTGTAGGTATTTTTTTTTTCTTTTTTGAGTGCCTTGTTTTTTACTGAATATCTCACATACTACACCAAACTGAAAGAGTGACCTTAAAACCATGACACCAAACCAAACCATGCGCAATCTGTACCATTGCACCCACACAGTACAACAAAATGGCATAGAACAGTGAATAATGCAATTTGGGATGCACCTAAGGGCTGCCGTAAACATGATTTAGACATGCATAGGCTTCATGTCCTCAGTGATGGGTCAAAGCCAAGAGGGACACAACGCATAATACAGTGACAAGAGAATTAGTGTGGGGGGCTCACCGTGGGAGGATTGAGAGGGAAACGGAGGGCAGGAGGGGTACATGCCAACCTCCTGCCAGCTCCAATTACCAGGGAGAATAGAGCATGGCATGCGGGGTGATGGGTCTAATCAGAACCCCGCTGAAGAGACAAGTCTCTGTCCTCAGACCCCACTGTGAAACAGCCCGAGTGCTCTCCACGTCCGTGTCAGCCAGAGTTATTCTCACCCTGCGCAAAACACATCGCTGCAGAAGAGGATGCTCAAATAGTTATGAAGCACCGTAGGGCACTCGCACTGAGAACAAGCCGTTCTTTAGAGATGATCACGCATGTATGGATCTAATCTCATGAGTCTGGTCTAACTGGCTGTGTTTATAATGCTAACTGTACATTTAAAGAAACAGCTCGTTTTGATGAGATTTTATTTCAGTACTGTTTTAAAATAACAGTTTAGATTTGATTTGTGGAATTAATTAGGTTTAGTGGTAACACTTTAGTTCAGGTCACAATTCATGCTATTAACTACTGGCGTAGTACCTGCCTATTATTAAGATTTTACCTGTTCATTAATAGTTATAAAGTATGAGCTTATTTGGCATCCCAAATCCTACTCAAAACCTAAACCATACTTCACTAACTACACTCAAAAAAATAATATGTTGGCTTTAAATAACTTTTTTATGTCAACAGGTTCCACGCAACCGAGTTAAGTTACCTTAAAGAAAGAATATTTATTTGAGTGAATTAAGTTAGTTACATAAAGGTAATGCAATTTTGTCTAGTTCAATCAACACAACATGATTAATTTAGCTTTCATTTATTTGTACTGTTAAAAAAATTTGTTAAATTTACAGAAAAATACTGGCAGTGGTTGCCAGGAACTTTCTGTAAAAATACGGAAGTTTTATAGGACTGTTTAAATTTACAGAAAATAACCGTATTTCATCAACTGATACAATGCTTAGTTCACAAAAAGTCATTCAATGTACTAATGTGTTAATGTATGTACAATTAGCAAACAGATTTTCACTGCATTAGTAACTACACTGTTACTTTTAAACAAAAGAAGATGCAGCACAACATCAGCTATCCTTAGTTAGGACTTGAACACAGATGCTACTATCCTCCACAATATTAATAAACAGCTAATTAGTAGTTTATTAAGTTAGTAGTGTTAGTTAATGGTTTATTAATACTGTAAGTTGTGACCTAAACTAAAGTGTTACCGGTTTAGTTTTTACTCTGTCAACAGATTTCTATTTAGTTTTTAAATATTTAGTTTAACAGAATTAAAAGAACATGAAAAAAGACACACACACAAATAAAATAATAGTTTGAACAGACACTGCACTCAAAACCATACATCTAAAATGAATAAAAATGAGTACAAATTATGATGAATTCAGACAAACTTTATATTAAAAGGCTTTTTTAATTTATTTTTTATTAATTCGGTTGTTTTGGTCCAGACCAACAAAACTAAAATATATCAATCGAGTCCTTGTTCACATAGTGTTACTTTTAGGAGCAAATCGAAATATATAAGAAACAATTTATGATCTATATTTTTAAATGAATGATCTGAACGTTCTAAACAATGCTGCAAACTGGTCTAAACACAATTTTGCAATTGAAAACTAAAGAAGACCTTATAAAATTTGTGAAGAACAATGGCAAAATTAAAAATTTACTAGAGCTTCTTTGTTAAGCCGCTTTGACACAATCTACATTGTAACAGCGCTACAGAAATGAACATGAATTGAATTGAATAAAACAATGGCAGAAATTCCCGCGTCACACAAACAAATGATGTTCTGATGCAGACACTTTACTAAAAGGTCAGAGACAACGAAGCTCCTATTTGTTTATTTATTGTTCATTTATTTACTTGTTTTCAAGATTTCTGATGTTTTAGAAACTATCTTCTTCTTAACAAAGCTTCCGTTTTTAATGTAAATACAATAAGTGACTCTATTTGTATGTTGTAAATAAAATGTTGATGTCACCCAAAATTTTGCATCATTTACTCACCCTTGACTTGTTTCAAACCAATTTTTGTTTTTGTTTTTTTGTTCTGTTGAAGAAGATATTTTGAAAAATGTTGGAAAGCTTTTAACTACTTACTTCATAGTAGCAAAAAGAAACACTATGGAGGATAATGGTTACAGGTTTCTTTTAACGTTCTACAAAATATATTTTGTGTTCAACAGAACACAAAAAGGTGAGTATATGATTTCATTTTTGTGTGAACTTTGCCTTTAAAGTATTACATCTACTGAAAATTCATAATTTTGAAAAATGTCATACATACATGTTTTGGGCAGCACATCCTTTGCGCTTTAAGACTCAGATAAGGCATCTTCTAAAATGATAACTTCTTAAAAAAAACTATGTAGTGTTGCTGTAAAAGTCTTGACAGTTTTTGAGAAACAAATGTCCTTGTAATTTCCAGACAGTGTGCATGAGAGTGATGGATGACAACAATTAAAGGTGACATCTCTTTTGAAGGAGGGAGCAGAAGGGTTTCTGTAATGATATACGACAACAGAGTCATCCATTTTACCACGTCTTCATTTAGAGATATCTTTTAAGCTCAGGTTTGCCCTCAATTGGAGAAAACGGCTTTTTACATTTGACTTTGTTTTGACTGTGTTTTACCAAAAGCAAATACTAATCTACATTATTAGCTCATAAATGAACAAATTAAATATTATTATAAATATATATATACAGATATAAATTAAATTAAACTAAATATTAATACATTATCTATTGTCTATTAAGGTTTTTTCCCCCATGTTCTGAGCCATAAAATACCACTTCATTAGCACTTACTGTAAAAATTTTAATCATATCCATAATTTTAAGATTGTTACAGTGGGATACAGTATGTTCATACATAATATGTTATATATAGCATGTTCCTACTTAATATGTTTACACAATGATTTATTATTAATTAATTTACTTAATTGTTTGCTTGCTTATTTTTTTACATATGTTTATAGTGTTTTCTATTATGGAGCAATAAATACATTTAAAAGAAAATAACATTTCTAAAAAACCTTGACTGAAGTGTAAAATAAATAAATAAATACATTTTTAAAAAATTTGAAAAAATTCAATTCTATAGACCCTTTATTTAATACAAATTAATGCATATTTAAAAGTAATGCATAATACATTAAAACGCCTTATTTGCATATTTCAGAATCACATTTTAGACTACTTACAATGCTACAGATGTGTGCAAATCCTAAAATAATCAACTGAATGGTTAAGTATGACCATAATAATTTGTTTGTTTGCTTTTTTACTTTATTTACCCTGTAGCATCCGGTCTTAAATATGCAGGCAACATAAAAATTACCCAGGCCTACTTATTCTGTCCCTGCATATTAAAAATGCATTTAACGTCTAAAAAAAGACATTATACTTTCACATTAGATCATAGTCTCAGTATAGCCTCGATGCATAATACAAACAACACATATTCTAGAAAACGAGAGCAATTACAGATGAGAGACGGCAGGCTCTGCATCAGAACAAAACAGCATTCATTCATGCAAGATGACATCAGTGTTAGGTGATATCAGTGACAGCCTAGATATCAGACATCGCCGAACGAGGCTTTGCCTGAGGGGCGATGTACGAGATAACTTTTTACATGCATTATATTTGCATGTTTGGAGACAAGACTGAGTGTTTTTAAAATAAAAGCAGACAGACAAAACATGTAGCTGCTTTAAAAAAAAACAGAAAAAGCAATGAGCTGCAGTACATAATTATCACAAAAATGAACTGAATGAGTCCAGCACACACTAAAACCCCATGAAATTTAAAAACTCCTTGTCATTTCTTGCTTTTTCCCCCCAAATTTTGTGGTAATTATTATTATTATTATTATTATTATTATTATTAGCAGTCATAGTAGTAGTAGTAGTAGTAATACTATTAATATTAACTAATAGTATTATTAATATTATATATATATATATATATATATATATATATATATATATATATATATATATATATATATATATATATATATATATATATATATATATAATTTAATTTTTTTAAATACATTTTATTTTAAATAAATGTTTAATATATATATTTGTTTCCTTCGGGTGCTCCAGTTTCCCCCACAAGTCCAAAGACATGCAGTACAGGTAAATTGGGTAAGCTAAATTGTCAGTAGTGTATGAGTGTGTATGGATGTTTCCCAGGGATGGGTTGCAGCTAGAAGGGCATTCGCTGCGTGAAACATATATTCTGGATAACTTGGTCGTTCATTCTACATATATATATATATATATATATATATATATATATATATATATATATGTGTGTGTGTGTATATATATATATATATGTGTGTGTGTATATATATATATATATATATATATATATATCTATATATATATATAAAGCTGAATGGTTAGATCTTGTCACGTGACTCGCGGTGCAGTCACGCCATTCTTTCAAGATGCACCTGGAAAGCGTGCATGTCACTATTAATATGCACACAAGAAAAGAAATAGCGAACTCAGCCATAGTTAGTCCAGGACATTTGTGTATTAGCCTTGTTGTAAACGCTTTGAACTTTAAACTACAACACAGTTGGCATAACATTGTTAGGTTTCAACAGCTTTGTTTGGTGCAGAAATGCGGTGTTGAGAAGCCTTTACGATTAATTAACAAATTTATGGCTAATAAATAAATAAAGAAAGAAATGAAGAAAGGAACAAACAAACTAGTTTATTTATTAATTATTGAAAACATTGATAGCTGCTAAAGTGCTTCTACAGCTCTAACTCCATGTTCTTAAAATATTTTAGCATGTTGTTAGCATTTTTAACGTGTTGTGACATGTTTTAGGACATTGTTAGCATATGATTTCATGCTGAAAAAAGTTTGATTTATTTTAATTAGAGATTGTCGTTTCTTACTTTAAATAAAAATTATGCTAACTAGCTTAATGAAATATTTATGTTTGTTTTTAAATATACAAATGTATGGTTATTTATTCATTATTTTCATCTTAACTTTCATTTAATTGTGTAACAAATAATTGATATGTTTTTGTTTTGTTATTTTTTTTGTTAAATGTAAAACCCCATTAAGTATCTATAATTACCGAAAATATAATACTGTGAAAATACACTGCAAATAATCAGTTAATAAGCACACTAGCAGGAGCTCATTACAATGCATTACAGCAGTATCTTATAATGATGCACTTACGATGCCGTCTAGGTAGGCAGCACACTTGTTTCTGGAGCAGCGTTTCAGTGTACATTGATTATACAGTCCGAATGGGTTTCACTGAGGTCAGATCTCTTGGTTCATTTTAATTGTGAGCACTGCTAGGAATTCATAAGGACCGAGCTGCATATGAAATACAGTCCCGGCAAAATCAATAACTGCCCCAAGGATCCTCAGCTTAAATAGCATAATTGGCCATGCAGATCTGCAAACCTACACACACACACAGTAAATAGTAGTAAATAACAGAGCAGATGAGTAAAGTGTTTGGCTAGGGCAGAGGTGAATCCTAGATGTTTACAATTTGCTAACACATTATTGACATGTTTTTAGCATACTGTTAGCATTTTTATGCAAACATTTTAGCATTTTTATATTAAGGTTGCAGACACATAGTAAATAGTAGTAAACATCAAAGCAGATGGGTGAGTGTTTGGCCAGGAAGGAGGACAAATGTACATGCTTACAATGTGCTAGACTTTTGTTGACATGTTTTTTAGCACATGGTTATCATTTTATGCAAACATGATAGCATTTTATATTAAAGTTACAGAACAGAGCATTTGAGTAAAGTGTTTGGCAAGTACTAAGGTAAATTTGTAAAAGCTGACAATGTGCTAGCACGTTGTTGCCATGTTTTAGCACACTTTTAGCATTTTTTGCTAACATGTAAACATTTTTATATTAAAGTTACAGACGCATAGTAAATAAATATCAAAGCAGATGGGTAAGTGTTTGTAGAGGGATGACATGAAATGTATGCTTACAATCTGCTAACACGTTGTTGCCATGTTTTAGTACAATTTTAGCATTTATGCTAACATGTTAGCAACATTATATTAAAGTTACAGTACAGACAAAGTAAATAGTAGTAAATAGCAAAGCAGATGAGTAAAGAGATGAAATGTATGCTGACAATGTGCTAACACGTTGTTGCCATGTTTTAGTACAATTTTAGCATTTATGCTAACATGTTAGCAACATTATATTAAAGTAACAGACAAAGTAAATAGTATTAAATAGCAGAGCAGATAAGTAAAGTGTTTGGCCTGGACAGAGGTCAACCGTACATGCTGACAATGTGCATTGTTGACATGTTTTAGCACACTGTTAGCATTTTTATATTAGCACATATAACTCTTTCAGTAATTGATTTAGCCTTGTTTTCTTGGTACCTTTCTGGACACTAAGTGAGTCAGGAGCCTAAATATCACCTAAAATATCTTAATTTGTGTCCAGAAGACTATTGAACGTCTAAGGCCACTGGAACAACATGAGGGTGAGTAATTAATAACGTAATTCTCATTTTGGGGTGAACTAAAGCTTTAAAAGTTGTAGGTTTACTCACTCATTTAAGTAAAGTAACAAATCGTAACTAATCGTTTTTTACAGTGTGCACGCTCACACACATGTAGCAAACGACAGAGCAGCATGTGTAAAGGTGAACCGCACCCTAGGAGTGGTGGAGCCCCGTCTGCGATATTTCAGCAGCACACTGTTTATCTAAGTCGGTGGTGAGGAAAGAGGTGTAATGCATGCCATGACCTTTGAAATAATACACTTTTTCTTGCTGGCCAGAATATTCAGGATGACTTCTCTCCAACAGTCACTTAATCAATGTTAGCCAGGTGCGACATTGGTCTCTCTCTCTTTTTATCCGCACGGGTCTGTCCAACAGTTTTTTTTTTTTTTCCCATCTCGCCCTGCTTTCTGTGTGTCCTCCGGTTTCTTGCATCTCAGTATGATCTACTGCTCTGCCACAGGCACGTAGCTGTTATTTATGCTACAGCACACTGGTTTGTACATAACAGCACATGTGTGAGCCATTACCACAAGCGAAGGGTGATCTGCTCACTCCGCTCAAGCGCAACAGCCCGAGTCACCTTGAGCCATGACAGCGGTGTAAAAATCACACGATCCGCTATCTGTTATACAGCACCTTATTTAGACGTAGTGAGCACCCTTGGAGTCAGCATCTCAGTCACGTAGAGGGGGGGGCTGGGGCTGCTATTCATCCATCCATCCATCCATCCATCCATACATCCTCCTATCTATCTATCTATCTATCTATCTATCTATCTATCTATCTATCTATCTATCTATCTATCTATCTATCTATCTATCTGTCTGTCTGTCTGTCTGTCTGTCTGTCTGTCTGTCTGTCTGTCTGTCTGTCTGTCTATCTATCTATATTGTCTATCCTTTATCTATATATATATCCATTTTATCCATACATCCATTTAGTTTGTTATTTTAAGAAGAAATCAAATAGCATGCTAAATACATGTTAAACCTACAAAAAATGCAATAAAACAAGCTAAAATAAGTCAGTGATGTTAGCATGTTTTATCATATTGATAGCTTGTCATAATGTGTTGCTAGACTGTTTTAACATATTGCTAACATGTTTCAGAATCCTCCTAACATGAGTTGGCACATTTTTGATGTCTTTAAGCAAACTGTTAATATGTTTTAGCATTTTTTTTTTTGCTAGCATACTGCTATTATGTTTAAATTCAATACATGCTAAAACATGTTAAATATACCAACAATGTGCTAACAACTAGCTGTGCTAAACAAGCTGAAATATGTCACTAATGTTGTTGGCATGGTTAACAAATTGCTAACATTTTTAGCAAGTTTTATCATATTGTTAGCTTATTAAAACATGTTGACATTGCGATAAAATAAAGTTAACATGTTTAAAAAATGCTAATTTCATGCCTGTTGGTATGTTTAAGCATGCTGTCTATTTTTATCACATGACTAGCATACTGCTATTATGTTTGCATTTAATGCAAGAAACATGTTAAACAAACCAACGTATTAATAGTGTGTAATAGCTAACAAGCTGTGCTAAACAACCTGAATGTTGTTAGCATATTACTAACATTATAGTAAGGTTTATCATAATGTTAGCTTTTAAGAAACATGTTTAGAATGTGCTAAAATAGGCTAACATGTTAAAAAAACTGACTGTTTTGCCAACAGTGTTGTCGACTTATTTTAGCATATTGTTAACAAGCTAACCATCCATTAAACGCTGCAGTAATGTTAATGTCTCCAGCATTTTTTAAGATATTTGATAATATGTTTTAGCAAACGGTCAACACGTTTCTAGCATATTTAAATATATGAATATTTTTCAATACTTCAAATACATGATTAATACAAAATAAGCCACATCCACACACCTGTTTAGCTGAATCACTTCTAACAGAGTTTGCTCTAAAGTGTTCCTCGATGATAATGACAATAGTGTGATATAGCAGTCGCTGTAAAGAAAGCCCCCTCGGCTCTGTGCATGTGACAGCCTTTACTTATTCTTTCAGTCTGCTTGACAGAACAACACAGATCAAACACACAAACCTCTCTATTAACGCATCTTCACTCCAGGCTGTGCTAAATCTCTGACATTGAGCTAATCAAACTAGAGATAAAACAGACTGTATAGCTGACACTCCTACCACATTTTGTCAAACCAACAATCTCACCACCCACAGCACTGCAGATAACCACAGAATGTACCGAACAGACTGCACTCGCTGTCCTTTGCCATTTACATTTTAGTTTGATTTGCTTAAGTTCTGATTAGCCAAAGAAAAATATTTTTATTTTTTACTTTGCATATTTTTGGTTACTTTTTAAATGCTTTCAAATGTGAAAACAGTCAAAAAAAAAAACTTATTAAACTACTTTAGAATTTTCAATGTATTTCTATGCACTATTGACCAAATAAAGCCAGTAAAACACTGAAATGGTCATCACACCTGCAATTTGATACAGTAATACAATGCAATACAATACACAAGCCACCTAGTTTTCACAAATTTTTATAAATAAATAAATAAATAAATATATATATATATATATATATATATATATATATATATATATATATATATATATATATATATATGTATATATATATATATAAATATATATAAGCGTTTTCTCTTGTTGACTGCAAGGAAAGAGTTAAACGAAAATATTTATCGAACCAATCTCCATCATTGTAAACTGCTTACAAATAAATATAATTTGATTATATGGTTTGAAATGTATTGTTTTCTGAGATTATTAACAATTTTTGGCCATTATTTTGTGTTCAATTAAGAATTTGTTATGAATGTGCGACTTTTTGTTGATTTTTCGTTAGATTCAGCGATCACGGAGTCGCGAAAAACTAGGGGATATGAATGCAATACATTACAATACAAAAAAGTTATATCTTAGTCTGCACCAAAGTATATTTGTGGGAATACGCAAAATTACATTGTATAATAGATTTTTCTTTTATGACATATATAATTTGATATATAATCATGAAGGACATGACAGTCTCTGAACTTCTGAACAGACACCATTATTATAACAATTTATAAAACAATGAATCACTTTCTGTCCATCGGATATTAGGTATATAACACTATTTCACATATTTTATCCCCCACTTTTACCTCACCTGTTCACCTGACTGGATGAATCTACTTATTAAGTCTTTGAAAGTGAAAGCCAACGATCATTTTACCCACAAGCTACATCGACCAGGCTGTTGGACATACGAGGACTCAAAGTGTGAACTGCTCCAATTACGCGGCCTAGTGAGCATGGCTGTCAGAGCCACAGGGCTGCTTATTCACAATTACCACAGAAACATCAGTCAGCGAATGGTTGCTGTACTGAACTACAGACAATACTAGAGATTTAGGGTGTGTTCAGGTTAGGTTTGATTAAAGAAAAATAAAACACTGACGGCTGCTCCGTAGTACAATTAATTTGAATGTGGGCCCTTCGAATCCTGGTTTACACTAAACAAATGAGCAGAGACTATTATAAAACCTCCTTATTAACCTCCTTTGTCTAAACTTCTAAATTAAACAAAAACAGAACATGATGTCTGATGCACCATAAAAGGACAGAATGTTCAGACAAACTAGTTTTGTCTCATCATAATTACAACACTGCCCTTTACAATTAACGACCTTTAAGCTTCTCACAAAGTTGGGAAGCTCTTCACAAGTTCTCAATTAATAAAGACATCCCAAAATATGTGTGTGTGTGTATATATATATATATATATATATATATATATATATATATATATATATATATATATATATATATATATATATAAGCGCCATTGTTTTGTTTTGTATCTTTAGGTTTTATCATACAATTAAGAGTGTAAATTAGGGTTGGGCGATATGGGCAAAAAATTCTATCTCGGTATTTTGATGGTATATGATATATATAAATATCTGGTATTTTCCCATAAATGGTTACTTGAGAGACAAAGCCAGTTTTTGAGCAAAATATAATTCAAACACAGGGGTTTCCCTCCCTATTATCATCATTTTAATTATCATTCTTATTTTGTTATTTGTTGAAAGAGTAGCTAAAAGCAAGATCTAAAAATGGAAAAGAAATGTTTGGTAGACAAATGCATGCTTTTTTTATTTTACTTTTTTTAAAGTTTTAATAATTGTTTAAAATTGGGATAAAATAAATGAATTAATTAAACAAAATAAATAAATAAATAAATAAATAAATAAATAAATGAATGAAATAAATAAATAAATAAATAAACACAATGATTAGAATATAATTGGAATTGAAGTCAATATGCAATAACAGACCAGAATGCATCGCTAAATGTGTTATAGCGTAAATGTAAAGAGGAGACCATCGTGTAATAAATACTGAACTTATAATCAGTGAATATGAGGTGGTTTCACTTTCGAAATGGGGTATAAATTCGTCCCCTTGTGGTGATTTTAAATCTTTTGAACACATTCAGTTGCTGCTTGTCAATTTAACAAGGCTTCTATGTTCGTTCTTGCTGTCAATTGCGAAATAAATTATCGATAAGGTTTCTGATAAACCACTGTCACAGCTGCAGGCGCTGTGTGATGCTGTGTGAGTCAAATTTGTCTGGGGAGTCGAAACAACACCGGCACTGCATGTTCCTCCATATGTTGTATGTAGTGTTGGGTCTCTCTTGAATGTTTTGTTCATTGTGATCAAATCTTTTGTATGATTGTGTAGTTGTGCTAAAACAAAATGTGCTAGATGTTAAAACTGCAAATAATGCTCTTAAACACAACCAAATTATCCCACAGTTGATGTTAGCATGTTTTATCATATTACTAGCTTGTCTTAACATGCTGATGTCTTTTTTCTAGCTTGTTGAATGTGTTGCTAGATTGTTTCAACATGTTGCTAACAGGTTTTACAATGCTACAAATATGATTGGTGCATTGATGATGTTTGTAAGCACATTGTTGACATGTTAATAATAATAATAATAATAATAATAATAATAATAATAATAAATTTTATTTATATTGCGCCTTTCTCAAACTCAAAGTGCTGTTAGCATGTTGCTCATGTTTTACTACATTGCTATGTAGCATTCTGCTATTGTCTTTAACATGACAACATGTTAGAAACATGCAACAATCAGCTACTAGCATTTTCTGCTTTTTCAATGCTACAGCATACTGCATTATTAACTGTAGTGAACTAAACTGTAATCAATACTTTAGTACAGTTTAGTTTTTACTACAGTAAACTGTGGTGTATTGAAGTGTAATACATCCTATAGTTATATAAAACTTATTTTACTGTAGCTGTTGTACTACACAGCAAATACAGAATAACCACAGTATTTTAATTCAAGTATTTTACTACAGTATTGTCCAGAAACACTATAGTATTTGCTATAAATTACTATATGTGTCATATATTGTTGGTAACTAAACTGGAGCTCAAAGGACCTCACTATAGAGACAACATTTGTAAACATATCTGCTGTAGTGAACTGCTGGCGACTCCAATGAGATTTGGCAACCACAAACGTGTTCTGTCAGGATTAATTACTGATGTTAGTCATAATTAGGGAAAACAGCCTTTAATTTGGATTGTACATCAAGCCGCAATTCAAACTTACTCTTCATTCAGAATCCATCGATTGAAGTTAAACTACAAACCCTAGTAAAATGCAGCAGGGATGCCGACAGAGACTCCAGGTGAGTGATTCCACCCAGCCATATTGCACGAGTCCTTGGGAGAGGCTGTGCTCGACAGACGCAGTTTGTATCTGTCAAATGCTCATGATCTACAGCGCTGGGCTTCAAGCCAGCAGATGGTGGGAGAAATTAAACTCGTGACACGGACCGTTGACTAGAGCTGGGAAAGCAGTTGGAGACCACACCTGTAGAGCAGAAGGGTCTGTGTGCGTTGCGTGTGAGCTGCCGTCTCTGGAATGTGCATAAGCAAATCATGCCCTTTCAGGAAGAATAAAAGTTTTCAGTCAGGAAAATGACCTGGGCTGTCAGTAGTGTCAAGAAAGAATTCAAAAGCTTGTTTTAATGAAACATAATGTGATGTGAGTAGGTTGGTGATAAACGGTGTCAGTAAGTGATGGGCGCTACTGATCCAGAAGGGACTTTGCCTTTACTTGAGTAGCTGGGAATTTTCTATACATGTAGAGTAACGCATTTGTGACAGTAAAACCTTAACGACTAAGGGGCCGATCAGACCGAACACATTTTTCTGTTCTGTTCTAAAAACACAAGGTGCACCACACTTCCTTTTTATCGACATAAAAAAAAGAAGTGCAGTGCACTTTTTATGTCACAAGGCAATGACTGAATCAACTGCTTAATGTGTTGATATTAATATAATTAAAAAATGTTTTAATATTGTAATATTCAAGGTTTGTAAAGTCATACAGCTCTAGTTAACTCAAAACAGCAACCACAACTCTCTCCTCCATCTTCTAAGGTCTCTGTTGTTGTCTTGACAAACACTGCAGGCACCTCAACAGAAACCCGACTCGGCTTTTATTTGATTGGATAATGAAAAGAACACGAGTGAAGTAACACGTTTTTACAGCTCAGAGTTAAACTTTTTCAAGTGTGAGCACACGGCGAGCAAGGGCAAAGACGTGATGCCCAACAGGCAGTTAAAACGCAAGGCCCAGGGCACATAAACAGCGCACAAAATGCTAGTGGCCTTTAGTAAATCATTCAAAAAAAGTGCCTCTCAATGCAAAAAAGCATGTTTGGTGTGATCTTCCCTTAATGCCCCACTTTTTCACTAAAGATTTTCTGTGAGGTTTTGTTAATGAGGATTTCGAGTGGGATTTCTACATTTGAATTGGATTTTGAGGTTGGTTGGTTGGTTGGTTGGTTGGTTGGTTGGTTGGTTGGTTGGTTGGTTGGATGGATGGATGGATGGATGGATGGATGGATGGATTAATGCATCGATGGAAGGAAGGATGGACAAGAAGAATAGATAGATAGAAAGATAGGTGACTGGATGGATGGATGGATGGATGGATGGATGGATGGATGGATGAATGAATGGATGGATAGATGTTTAGATGGATGGATGGATGGATGGATGGATGGATGGATGGATGGATGGATGGATGGATGGATGGACGGGTGGATGGGTGGGTGAAAGGACACACAAGTAGGATGGATGGATGGATGGATGGATGGATTAATGAGTGGATGGATGGAAGGATGGACAAGAAGGATGAATATATGGATGGATAGATGGGTGAATGGATGGATGGAAGGACAAGAAGGATGAACAGATAGATGGATGAATGGATTAAAGGGTGAATGAAAGGAAAGATGGACAAGGATGGATGGATGGATGGATGGATGGATGATGGATCGACTGAAAAGATGAATGGAGGGATGGATGGATAGATGGGCAAAGGGACAAGATGGCGGGATGGATGGATATAGTCCAACAGTGGATATAGTTGGGTCATTAACCCAAAAGCATTATGTCAATGTCACCATCATATGATTCAATCGTTTCAATTTTCAGTGATCTATCTGCGTAGTAAACATGCTGGATATTTACTAGAATCGAGCCCAGCCCTAGCTGATAAATACTATAAATGTGAACGAGTAACCACTTTTCTTCTAAACTGTATACTATAATCTGATTTGATAATAATTTAAACTAGGTTTATCAAGAAAAGGTACACTGTAAACAAATGATATGACAAAAAGTCGTAACACCAAATGTTTTAAAGTTACTAAATCAATAATCAGTTTTCAACAAGTTATTTTATTATATAAGTTGACAAACGTTTATTTGATTCAGCTAAAAAAAATTAGGGCAGCTAAAATGTTTTAGTGTTCAGACAGCAAACTTGCACAATACATACAAACAAGTAACAACCTGCTTTTCCACACAAGAACTCTATAAGATAATGTGATTTGAAAGTTCACTTCAAAGAAATCCAAGACAAAAAAAGGTTGCTGAGTGTAGTGAATGCAATACGAACTGTTTTCCAATAATTGTTGATTCTTAGTCCTTAAAATCACAAGACGAAATATTGACGGAATTTGAATTAGAGTCATTAAACATCTTGCAATCCACTGGGTTATGAAGTGTAAAACTTGCAGTTTTCTCTTAATTGCTAATTCAATTCTCATCCACTGTCGATATGAGTAATGTTTACCAATTACACTGTCAGCTCGGAGCCACTTTGATAGACAGGAGCTCCAGGAGATTTCAAACTGTACAAAGCTCTTGGAAGGCATACAAAAGGAAAACAGCATTCTCAATGTACAGAAAAAATTACACCGATCCATCACTTAAGTGCATTCCTGTGGGTTCAGGGGAACATGGCAGTCTTTGTAATACCTCAATATATAGTACATAAAAGCGCACACATCATCATGCCAGTCAGAAACGAGACGAGAGCATGAAATTAACAGGCCGTAAATGAGAAAGGAATCTTTTTTTACCATCTGGAGGAACGGTAGAAATAGTTCAGGGGCAAATGCGCTCAGAATTATACCTTCGGTCTGTGATTTAGTGGATGGAATGAAAATCATTAAACTGAACAATGCAAAAGGCACATGTAACAAACTGCTCTGTATTCAGTCTCCGCCGCAGTCCTTGAGTGTCAGTAATGTCAAATCACTCCGCTATGGAGAAATGAGGAGCGCAAATGGGGTGCAGCTAGACGAAGTCATTATGAATTCACACAGAGGCCTGTGTTGGCATCCGCACAATGTGATTACAAGAGAGGCAAGGCAAATTTTTATTCAACAGGCAACAGCTGTGAGCCACTAACGCCCACAACCTTGGTGCGGATGCTGGCTGGAAGTCGAAATGAAACCTGCTGGTTTTCCTCATGACGTGCAAACCGTGGTGACGAAGGAGTGTTCGGATACATCCGTGGCCCTTGGGGGAACAAGACTTGTTTGTGCTTCTAGAGCAACCAAACAAATCATAGTCACACAAGAAATGCTCTTGTAACTGCCATCTGTTTAAATTGGGATCAATTATGTTAAGTTCACATTAATTGTTAAGCTTTATGATTCAAGTGGCCAATTAGAAAGGCAGACGCGATGACTCATTTATTTCTAAGCTGTGTATGACCAGCTGAATTCAGGAGGGAGTGACTGTGAACGCAAGTTCTAGCACTTTAATTGAAGTTTGTAAACCAGGTCACTCAACTTCAAGAAGTTTGCTTAAGTATATAATTGCATGCTGGTTTTGAGCAATGCAGCCTTTTTTCTGCTACCTTGCAACAAACCGAGTAAACAAGATCAAATGACCCAAACCAATCAACTAGATGAAAGATGAGTCTTAAAAAACTCAAAAACACAACAACCCTAAGCCTATATTTAAATAAGCCAATCCAAGGCAATAAAAAACTATTCCAAAAACAGCCTTAACATGACATTTAGCCAAAACAAAACTAACCAGATGACAAACAAATGATAAAACAAAACAAAAACCCTAATGGCAAATTTAACCAACCTTAACCTAACTCAAAACCACCCTGATCTAAAACAAAATTTAGACAAAACAAAATCAAACAAGTCAAAAACACAAAGTAGAAACTAAACCCCAAACGGAACGCTTAAAGCCGACAAACAAAAACAGACACAAAAGCCCCTATTCAACATTTAAAGCAACCAAAAATCAAACAAAATAAACCAAAAACGCAAAATTCATCCAAAACAAAATCCAACACAACATTCAAGCAAATCAAACACCATAAAACCACTCGACTAATACAAATCAAATGACCCAAACAAGCAAGAAAACAAAAACACACACACACACACACACGCACACACACACACAACAACAACAACAACAACAACAACAACAACAAGAAACAACAAGAAACAACAAGAAACCAAAAACAAAACTACCCTCACCCTAATGTAGCATTCAACCAAACGAAACTACACAACCCAAACCGAAAGTTGCTTTGTTTTGAACAGCACTCTGAAACCCTATACTAATTGGTCAATTATGCGATCAGTGCTCAAATATGTTGAATAATGGCTGCTTTCCCAGAGAAAACAGCTAAATACAATGTTCTCTGATACCTGTTTTTGTGCACCGTTTCCTCTTTGCCTAATTTTAGGCAACATCATCTCATTCTGAAAACGTAGCCCTATATACATTGCCGGAGATCGCGATTTATGTAGCCAGAGTTACGTATGGCTGCATTTTCTCTTTAAAACTAATGATATGGGCTGGTTTCTTTAATCACAGAGCTAATCTACGTATGGACGGCTTTTCTGCTGTTACCAGTTTGTTTGGTAAAGTACAGGATGTTAGCGGACTTGAGTCGGTTTGTCAGTCATTCAGTCAGTCAATCGCCAGCGGCCTCTGGAGGATTTACGTGAGAACTGCAAGCTTAAATGGCACTCGCGAGATAAATTTTAAGATCTGAAAAAGCATACACAGTGGCCTCTGGCGAAATGACCAAAACAAAAACGTAGCTCCTGGGAAGTCTTTTGCTCTCCCCACAAATTTATATAGGAGTACGTAATCAAAATAAACCTGGGTTGATTTTAGGGGTGTTGATCAATCTGGGGACTGATTATGATTTATTTATATGACATATAGGGGAAATTTTCCAAGACAACAGGGATATGAATAGTGCTAAATTCTGAAAGAAGATGGAAGCGCCACAGTTCTTTCTTGGGTAAAAGAGGGTCAAAACAAATGGCTATATTTCCGCCTAATATAATTTCCGTGATGTAAAGATGAGGCGATTGCATTTCTGCCAGAGATTCCCAAGACCCTTCCAAATGTGCCGCAGAGGACATCCTTTAGTAAGTCATTAGAGAACATCATTATCATTCAACTTCTCCTTTGTGCTGGTCTCTCAGCATTGCTGTAGGACACAAATGATGCATTGCTTGCTATGAACAATGAGCTATAAATAGAGTTCATTCTGTCCTGCAGGATCCTGTGGGCGTCCGGCTTATCCACTTCACTGTGGAAAGCGGCTAAAAGAGCCAAACTGCCTGCTTTCAATATGGCACCTTTCTCTTTCTCTTCCTGTCTGGACAGAGCCAGAGGACTTGACAGACTTCGGGCAGATCATTTCTTCATTTGAGGATTCTGAATTACAACGAAACAGCTTTTTGTCTGCTTGTAGACGGAGGTGAAAAATATGATTAACTGAAATAAGACTGGGGGCACGTGTGTAATACCTAACACATGGTGCTGGGAAGGGTCAGCCGATACTACAAGCTACTGCTATTCATATAAACCACACCTAAACTCTTGCTATACTGTTATCTCTTGGTTTGCAACACTTTAATGTACAGATAAAAAAAAGAGCAGGATATGATTGCTTACATCAATTCCAGGGGCAATAGAAAAATGGGGTTATTCTTAAAGGAAGGTTCACAGACTAAAACTTTAGTGATATAAATTGTGTAAAACATAATGTCAGAGCCTTGGATTTATGAATGTAATGTAATATTGTGTTTGCATTTCTTTGACGTGTTCTTGCTGGCTGTTGTGCTGCCATCTATGGGGCATACCGGTTAATGCATAATAAAGAAATAAAAATATAATTATATAATAATAATCATGAAATGTTGTTTCTTTTTCTTTAATATCCAGATCCATATCACATGAAAAAATATGAAAGTTAAATATGGAGACCCAAGTCAAAACTATGTTGTTGGAAAGATTGTGCTGTACATCTGTTATTAACGTCTACACCTATTCCACACCTACAGCCAACCATCACAGTTATTAACATCTACACCTTGCCCAAACCCAAACCCAACCATCATAGTCAATAATATCTACACCTACCCCAACCCCAACATAACAGTTATTAATGTCTACACCTACCACAACCCTAGACTCAACCATGTCAGTCATTAATGTTTACACCTACCCCAACCCTAGACTCAACCATCACAGTTATTAACATCTACACCTTGCCCAAACCCAAACCCAACCATCATAGTCAATAATATCTACACCTACCCCAAACCTAAACCCAACCTTCACAGTTATTATCATCTACACCTTCCCAAAACCTAAACACAACCTTCACAGTTATTATCATCGACACCTTCCCCAAACCTAAACGCAACCATCACAGTTATTATCATCGACACCTTCCCCAAACCTAAACGCAACCATCACAGTTATTAATGTCTACACCAGGCATCACCAAAATTAGGTCCGGTGTCCAACAGATTTTAGCTTCAACCCTAATCAAACACACCTGAACAAGCTAATCAAGGTGTTACTAGGTTTACTTGAAACACCCAGGCTGGTGTGTTGAGGCAAGTTGGAGCTAAACCCTGCAGGACACCGGACCTCTATGATCGGGGTAGGTGACCCCTGATCTACACCTTCCCCAGCTCTAAACCCAACCATCACAGTTATTAAAGTACAGCCGCGAGTAACAGAGGCTTTCATATTTGGTGCACTCGCTATTGTAGTATTATTTGCAAGCACGGGGGCGACATCAAGTTGGTTAACTGTTATGAAAGAACAAATGAAGAAGACTGCGAGGGGAGTTGCATAATGGAGTCACTAAATGAATGAATATATTAATATCTCAAATGAATTGGTTGTGGATAAATATGAAGAAAACTCATGAAAACATTAGTTAAAAATGTTCTCTTTTAAGTATTTCTACCATCATGTCAACAACATCTCGTTGTGACATTTAACATTGTCCAATGGGATCTCAATAGCTGCAAATTACGTGTCTAACTTACTACAGGTTACACCCCTTCATGTTATGCCCCTGTCTTGCAGTCCGCAGACAGATAGACTAGACACTTGACTAGGTTTGGCTAATAATAAATGTGATAAAGTTAATATGAACAATTAAAACAAAAAATATTAAATGACACTTTGTCATATAAGCATTATACATTATATTTATAACACATATTTGTAGAACAATTATTACTAGTTAAATAAATAAATAAATAAATAAATAAATAAATAAATAAATAAATAAATAAATAAATGTTAGTGTCATTTTCCAAGTCTATTTACACCAACATCTCCTATCACTCTTCTACCTTCCTTCCAAACTCAATGTCAACCCTCATATAAATAAGTCAGAAATGTATAAGAAAAGTCATAAATGTAAAGGGGGGGCTGCTGACCTTCCAGCACGGTGAGTTTGGCGCTGGTGTTGATTTCCCCCAGGCTGTTGGTGGCTGTGCACTCATAGATGGCCTCGTCTCTGTGAGTTCGCAGTGGCTGAATGCGCAGAACTGAGCCCGAACCATCATCAAACTCAATCACCTGCCAAAGAAAGACACACCGTCAAACACTTTTCTCTCTTCTCGCCTTAAAATTTACAGCAAAGCCTCAGACCAGATCATATATCTTCAAAGAGAGTAGGGTCTTTAATCATGTCCTTCTGAACTTTCAGCCAACTACTGTCTTGAGTTATTCTGCAAAAAAGCTGCCACGTCTCTCTCTGAGGCAGATACTGTGACGGCTATTGGACAGATAGGCTTGATGTTTCTCATGAGTGACAAATAATGTGCTGTTTGACACTGTACTCAAGTTTCAGAAGGCCTGAAGTCAACAAGGTGTGTACAGGGGTGGAATACGGGACATTTGAGGGATACATTAAGTGTATTTAGGCCAAAGTCTTCTCCTCCTACACAGAGATCTTTGTGCTTCATTTAGGTTAAGTGCAGGGCTGGGCCACATAGTTGGTGAAAAAAAAAGACATTATGGGAAAAAATGTAGATCACAAGGTATTTTAACATTAATATCATGGTAACTGTTGTCTGTTTAGTAAACAGTTGTATCCAGATATACCAGTTGCTTTTACTTGTTTAACTGTTACCTAACTGTTTAACACTTGCGTGGTCTTCTCACAGTCAAAAATGGCCACTTTCAGTAAAGCTCTAAATATATAAAAAAAGATATTTAATTTTAATCCTCAAACTTAATTAGTGTAAAGAAACAACCTCACAATTCATCATAAACAGTATTTCATTGATATTTATCAGTGAACACTCGTTTCATGAGTAAAATATAGGTTGACCTTAGATTTATATATATTAGCGGTGTCAAAATTTTAAAAAAATTTGCTTCACCGCAACGCAGATGTGAACAATTTGCTATCGGTTCAGTACTAATCATAACCAGTTATTACGTACTGACGTCATTTGTCACATATGTGTTATATGGCGGTAGCTTACTCTGGTGACCGTGATTAATTAAACGCTCCAACTACTTAAAAAGCTGATAACTATACACAATTTACTTCTTGTGAGTTTGCTGGACAGTCTTTCACTGACAGGAAAGTACTTTAGAAAACGAAAGCTATAAACTCCCTCACTTTCTCTCTCTGACCTGCTGGCGTGTTCATAACGTTAAGTTTTATCTCCTCTCTCGGCTGTTAACAATAATGTTACTTGTGGATCTAGACACAAACGTATCTGCAGTTTTCCTCACCGGGTCGCCGTCTATGATGTATCAGCGGATCGCTGCAGCCGTTTAACATAAGTGCACTGTCGGTGTCAATGTTTGCTGAACAGCGCCAGAGCTGCACTGGCAGCCTTTTTTGTTGAGCGCCTATTCATTCATAGGTTTTTAAGAAGTCACTCAAAAAGCAAGCGGGATATTATTTACATGTCTTTATTTTGTTTGATATTGTAAAAAAGAGTGTTTAAGTCAAATCATATCAAATTGTCTATGGAAAGCATCGTCAATGTACCGTGATGCACCGATATATCAAAATGAACCAAATCGATGGCTTGACCGTAGCAAACTGTGAGACAAGTGTAGGTTCACACTTATAATATATATATATATATATATATATATATATATATATATATATATATATATATATATATATATATATATATATATTATTGTACAACACTATTTTACTTATTATCATAGTTATTATTAATAAAATAAACAAATAAACAAAATCTGCTCTACTACTACTACTACAAATAATGATGATGATAATAATAATAATAATAATAATAATAATAATAATAATAAAACCAATAATAACAACAACAATAATAATAATACAATTAACAATAATAATAATAATAATAATAATAATAATAATAATAATAATAATAATAACAATAATCATCATCATCATAATAATAATAATAATAATAATAATAATAATAATAATAATAATAATGGGGACTAATTTGAAGGAAAATGAATGAATGAATGAATGGCAATAATAATAATAATATTAATAATAATAATAATAATAATAATAATAATAATAATAATAATAATATACACAATGTGGCTTCATACTGCCTCAAAACCCTGACTCCATTCAAATCTCAGCTCCAACCATAACATTTATTGAGCAGGAAAACAGAGTGAGGGGAATAAAGAAAGACAAACAGAGACGGGTGTGTGTGAGGTAGCTGACTATACAAAACAATATATCAGCATAAGAAAAAAACATGAGTGTTGTGCAAACGCCTGACAGTGGAAAAAAAAAGAAACACTTCATAATGATGTGGCATCGGAGAGAGACAGTGAGGAGGCAGAGAAAGACAGTTAGTCACCTCAAAGCGCTGCGAGCTGACTTTCTTTCCTTTCTTCATCCATGTGATGCGAGGCTTGGGTTCACCCGCTGCTTGGCACACAAAAGACGCCACTCCTCCTGAAATCCCCGTCTGGTCCTCTGGAGATCTGACGAAATTTGGCAAGCCTTGAAAAAGTAAGGTGAAAAGAGAAAGAGAGCAGCTATTAGTTCCTGGACTGCAGTGACAAGAAAAACCGTGATAAACTAGTTATGTACGGGTATCCTTTACACTGGAACTAAGTTAACACCTGCAGCAGATGTCTAAGAGAAACTTTGCAGAAAATACCAGAACTGTCAAAGTGATTATTTCCTTTTTATAACAAAACACTTCAAATAATAGTAATAATATATATATTAAAAATAATAATAATAATAATAATAATAATAATAATAATAATAATAATAATAATAATAATAATAAGTTTAGGTCAATGGGCAATCATAAGTGCTACATTAAGAGGATGTGTTAATATAAAAACAGTTTAATGAATCAAAAAATAAATCTTCACAAACTACAAAAAAAAAGTAAATGTGGAATTCTGATGTAGAAGAACTGAAATAATAATTCTTGTAAAATAAATAGCCCAAGTAGTATTTGTTTTGTTAAAAATGCACACTAAATAATAATACATTTTACAGAATGTTTTATTATGTTGAAATAAACATGATAGATGAACTTTTGTTGGCTAAAACTCTGTCACAGTATGTACAAACATCAAGTATTTAAAGTTTATAAACAGAAAGCCCTGTAAAAACATGCATTTATAAAACAGAAGAGAAAAAACAGAAAGCAGAATCATGTAAACATATTTGTTGACATTTTTATAACTAATTATTTATAAAATAAACTAACAACCCTCAAAAATTAAATAAATAAAAGAAAAATAAATTATAGTAAATAAAAAAAATTATATAAGCATAAATCTTATATATGAGCTATATCATACAAGTGATACGGCTATACGATACGGTATACCAGCACTGGTGGGAGGTGTGAATTGCCATAGTGTCCCACCAGTGACGATATACATCCATATTGCACTGCAATGAGTGTGATATTGCGTTTACACAACAGTTTGACGGCATAATTGTGTATATAAAAAAAGAAAATCAAGCACAGAAAGTCTAAAAATCCTTTTGTTTGAGGAACTACTTTTTTCCGCCATTCATTCACATCTGCAGCTGACGTCAGAATAGCAGAAACTGTTGCTACTTTCTAGCGTAATATCGAAAGTGATAACAAAATAGGTGATTTTGCTGACATTTCACGATTATAAGGCCGAACGGCATGAAATGCCATCAGTCTACAGAGGTTTCCAGTATTTCTCTGTTGCAATTTAGAGATCATAATAATTAACCCCTGAAAAAGCCAAAGCAAAGCAAGCACTACCAGATTACTATGATGTAAATACAGCATTACAGCATACAAAAGAGAGAGATCACCTTAGAATGTGACATACCAGTTACCAGGCTAATGTTTTGATCAGCTGTAGTTTGAAATTATCTCTGTTGCCATCTTGTGGTGGAACGTCAACTGTCTTTGCTCTGCTCAGTATGACAGGATGGATGCAGAAAAAATTATAAATACCTAAAATAGGCCCTATCCTTATAAATAAACAGCATGGTTGCAATCTAAACAACTACATTCTTGCCTAAAAAGCCTCAAAAGTACATTATGTTGTCCAAAAGCTGCAATACTGTAGTGAGTTCATTGATCTGCTGTCACTCTATGTGGGTGAAGTAATACAAGTGAAGAGGCTGTACAAGTGTTGTTATTGCAGAATAACACAAGGCTCTCAGCCAATCAGATTCAAACACCAGACAGAACTGCTTTATAAATATTAATAGAGAATATAAACATTCAAAACATTTAGACCATGTAAAAGCCCATCACCAAAATGACTGCAAAATTTCTTTAAATTATTACTAGTTATTTATTCAATTATTAGTTATTTTGTAAACTCATATGTTGCAGATTTGTTTGTCGTTGTTTGTTTTCTTTCGAGATTGGCAGGATGAATTTTACTCAGCTGTCAAATAAAATCCTTCATAATAAGTGACTCTTACAACATTGTCCTTCTGTTATCAATACAGTTAAGGTGTGGACTCTGTTTATACCTTAATCCGTTTCTTTTAAAGACATACTAACATAAACAGCACAGAATGACTCTTTCTTTGTCCAAAGCACTCAACACACATTAATTTGATACATCAAGCTATAGAAGAGAATTTCTTAAAAGTATTTGTCAATGTCACATGCTTTTGATTTCCACATAATAAAACAAGTCCTTCACATTAACAAAAGCCTTTCACAGACAATAGGAAGTCAGATATGGTCACATTTTTGAAATTGCACTACAAGCTGTTCACACATAGCAAGCGATAAATAAATAAATAAATAAATACACAAATATGCAATTAATATATTAAAATAACTGCAATCAGTCTCTTTAACTATATAAAATAAACATTGTGACTCAGCAGACAAGAATTTACAATCACATGTGGGTACAAAAAGAATGAGAACATTGCATTCAGTGTTTAAGAAGAAAAATGCTGTCAATTTAAAGCTAAAAGGACGATTCACTTGGTATTATTGGTGGTTGTTTTTTCCAGAGACCAGTCAAGGCACGCTGGAACTCACACACCCTGCATCGGTGTCATGCGTTTACAACACAAACAACAATGGGACGTGTTTCATCACTGCTCGGGCTAGGTAGGGATGTGCGTAGATAAAGAGCCACACGTATCACCTGAGTCATTTCAAATGCGCAATGGCTTGTTTTGAATGGCACTGATGCCAGATCAAGCAAAACAAGACAGTTTGGCAGAAACGCAGCTACTGCGCAACATTCCCTGGAAATAGTGGGAGATGCGGGTGAAAGGTGAATCTCACGATAAAACCAGATATAAAACATAGTGGTACATGTATATTATTCATAGTCAAGCAATATAATGTTTGACCTTGTATGATGTGTCTGATTGTATCAGCTTTCCCCCCAAAAAGCTACTGAGGCAATCATTTTGGTTCATTTTTTAATGTTGTAATTTGTTAAAATAAAACCAATATGACTATAGCACCCTGTCTTTTGACTAAATGTCATATTTCTTTATAACATTGTATTAATGATAATCAAATTATAAAAGACAAAAGTGGTTCTAGTTTAAATGATCATTACAATCTAATTGACTGCATGTATTTCAGTATGAAATACATTTGAATATATGTGCTTCTGTTGACCAGTAGCTTTATGTAAAAATATCAACCCAGGCACATTGTGTATACGTACCTCAGTACACATTTCTGGAGAGCAAAAAGATCATCCGAGGAGGTATGTTTTTTTGCAGATTTTGTTTTTGCGAATCCAACACAACTCCGAATCCGACTGATCCCCGACTGATCCCCGCTCCCACTCACCTCCCTAAACCCAACTGATAGTGTTTTAAAAAGCATCGATTGACTAGCGCCCACCGACTTTCATAATTCACTGAAGTGTTTCCAAAAGCAATCCAGAAAAAGAAAATACTTTGTGGCCTCCTGATTTTACCACGTTTTCAGATATTACCTCAAATCTCATCCTGTTATTCCCTTTTTTATTATTATTATTTTAATTAATGAATTTTTGCCTTTAGTGTTTGTTTTACCTGCTTTCTGGAACCATTCTTCACTAGGCTCGACGTATGCAGTGAGCCACTGGGCTAACTGGTAACAACGGAAAAGCCGTCCACATGAAGGTAAGCGGTTAGCTGGTAGTAGAGATCTGCGGGGAGCTAGATTTTTTAATTTCGCTCCTGCCAGGTTTTACTTTGAACCCGACCGCTTCCGCTTATATTCAGCAGTAGTTGTCCCGCTGTCCGCCCCGTTTTCTACCCACTGCGACCGTTACCCCTAACGGGGTCCAGAGTCCAGACAGCCAAGCTGTCTTTAAAAACACACACACACATAGATACACAGCACCTAGGAAGCGACACACAGCATCACGCTATCTTTCATTTACACACATACACACACACACACACACACATAGACATCATCACACGACATTTGGACACGACAGTAGGAATACTTCCCTTTGTAGCAGTCGCACAGAATTTTCAGTTCTGATGTGCACCATAGAAGAGTAGAGAAATTGATCTCACAGTGTCCAAAAGAGAAGCTGTTCTCACAGTGTCCAAAATAAAGAAGTGCAAAAGCAAGAGGAAGTATTCTCTGTGCGTTTACCATGATTGAATGAATTAATGAATACTAGAAACTCTGAGACCACTATAAAATATTGGAGACAACATAAAAATATATATTTTTATTACTTTATTGCATACATTTATGAATATATATATATATATATATATATATATATATATATATATATATATATAAATCAATTGATTTCTCATCTCGCGCGCACAAACATGCTAGGACAACATTGGAATACATCACATTCGGTCGGCTAGTCGCATACGGTCTAGTTGCAGGAGTTCAAATATTTCAGCTCAATTATAGCAGCTCAATTTGGATCCAATCGCATACGGAGATGATCGGAACTCTACCCAGCCACTCCCAGACTACTCTCCATTGGAAATGAATGACTTCCAGTCTGTCGCTCTTAGTTTACAGTGGAAAGAAGGCTTTAACAGTGTCAAAATGTTAGCAGGAAATGAACTTTTTAAAAATTTTAGTACTGACTGGTACCGAACTCAACAAATGCACAAGTAGACACACACACACACACTTAAATAAATAAATACAAGGAATAATTGTTTTTGTTTACTTTTAGTACAGTGATTTCCATCTCGAAAATGTCAACTGTAAATAAAATATAAGCAGAATGATGACTCATATTTATCTGACTGAAAAAAAGGCAGACAAACTGCACACGAACAGAACAGCAGATGAACTCACATTTGTAAGTACTCCGCATACAGTATATTAAACCCAGCACACACACAACCAGGACTCCAAAAACCACCTTTAACCTGCTCTTCGTTTATCATTGCCTTGATTTCTCATAATCTCATTCATAAGGAGGAGGACACAAATCCATTATCACACTCAAACCTCTCCAGTGAACCACGGGACATGTTGGAATAGATCACAGTATCCGAGCAGGTGGTCCATGCTGGGAATCTAATCCTCTCTTAGTCGAGGGACAGATAAATTAGAGCGGCGAGGAAACTACATGCCGTAGTACATATGATTTTCCTGGAGGGAACAAGCCGAGGGAATGCGGTGCCACTAAAATGATGTCCTTCCTCCATTATACTTCGGGATCAGAAGGGTAGTGCGGAAAAAAAATAAATCAATACCTAGTTAACATAACATAGCACCAATGGGTAGGGCGGTAAAGTAGTGAGCAGGAAGAGTGCGACTCGGGCTGCACTTGCTCTAGGACATACAGACCTAGGTTATTATAGTTTTACATGTTTAAATGATTTTTTTGTTTTAAATGTAATTTAAAAGATGTTCTATTTTCTATTTATTTTAGACTGATTTTTGCAAACAAACATCTATTTAGTTTTTAGGTTCAGATTAAGTTTCAATAATTCTACAGGGTTTTACGAGGTGACCTCCTCCTTCAAAGTTTGTACTACATCTGTCTTTTGACACACAAAAAAACAATTAGGCAGGCAGTCTCGACAACTGACCAACCCAGGCTCATTATGATATGTACCCTGGTATACATTTCTGGAGAAAGCGAAATATGTCCCAGCAGGTACGGTTTTACATTTTTTATGCAAATCCACCAGAGAACAATGTGTACGCTTTTTCAGATCTAATATTTCTTCTCCTAATTCCCTTTTTGCACCTGCTCTTCTTCTTAAATCCACCAGAGGCAGCTTCCGACTAACTGAATGAACAACCGATCCCCCTGCCCAACCCTTTCCTAAACCCAACCGATGGTGTTTTCAAAAGCAACAATTGACCAGCGCCATCTACCTTCCCTAAACCCAATCAATAGTCTTTTCAAAAGCAATCTAGAAAAAAACAAAAGCCCACATGGCCGCCTGATTCTTACCACGTTTTCTGATTTTACCATGTTCTGACACTGTTATTAACTTGTTTATTTGACCTTTTTTGCCTTTTGTTTTTGTTTTGCCTGCTCTCTGGAACCGTTCTTCTGGAGCTCTACTCTGCGTCTCAAATCCCCCAACGTACATGGTGAGCCACAGGGCAAACTGATAACAGCAGAAAAGCCGTCCACACAGAGGTAAGCAATCAGCCCGTAGCATGAAGAAAAAAAATAAAACAAATAAAAATACTTTGGCCATCGGCGATGTAATACCGCCCCGTAGCATTTGTTTAAAAGAAAAAATGCAGCCATATGAACCTTTGGCGACAAATTCGATCTCTCCATAAATATATAAAGGGCAGCGTATTCACAATGAGTCTGTGTTGCTACCGACAGACTGCATGTGATACTCATGCACTTGTCATGTATTTTATTACATTTAATGTTAGCCTTTTTAAATATGTTAATGCTTTACTTGACAAGATTACAAGAATGATGCTAAATGCGTTTCAAGTAGCAAAATAATTAATGTTCGGGATACCTCCTCCACCTCATTTTGCCAGATATGCCAGAAAATAAAACCCCAGAGTTTTAGAGTTAACAAAATATGTCCTGTGCAGACCAAAGTAATGTTCATTGTCAATTCTTGTGCAAACCTCTTAGCAATAAAAATAAGATATTTTGAATAAAAAAAGAAAATCTAACCTAAAAAAACATACAAAAGCAAGTTAAAATAAATAAAAGTATAAGCTGAATTATATTAGTACATATTAATTCACATATTTATACACACTCATTAGTAAAAAAAAAAATAAGTATGTGACTGTTCTACATACATGTGTTTTTTTTTACTAATTACTATTTTGTTTTTCAGTAACTGTTATATTATATTATATTATATTATATTATATTATATTATATTATATTATATTATATTATATTAGTGTAACAGAGGCCAGCTAGCAAAGTGCTATGCAGGTAAACCTCACTCCTCTAACCTCAAAAGGTGCTCTAGCAACAGATGCTAGAGGCCATGGTTTTTAGCATCCTTGATAAAGCAACTGACTCCCGGATTGGGTACAGTAGGATAGGTTGATTATATTATATCATATTATATTTCTTTTATTTTCAGTATATAAAAATGTGAATATGAAATATTGAAAATTTGACCAATAGGTTTAGACTTTTATTTTATTAAAATAACCTTGATACAGACACATGCTTTATCAGAGAAAATGACCCCAACAACAGTGGCTCTGTTTGTGTGTAAGTGTGTATGCGCACCTGTATGTGTATCCATTGTAAAATGTGTACCACAGCAGCACCCCTATGACCCACAGGAGTATTGGCTGGCCTGACATTTAAATGACATTTACGTGCCGGTTCCTCTGGAGACCAGTTTGATTGGCACCGCAGTGCAATGCACACCCTCATAAAAGCCTTTCTGGACACCTTTATCTCCATTATACCCACACACACAAAAAAATGACAGAAAGGTAGTTTTTGGTGCTGAAGGATTTCTTAGTGTGACCAACATGCTTTGCGACGGGAGGTTTAATGGGTAAAACCCCAACGAGAATCTCAGGGAAACTTGTTGGGAGTTTCCCCAAAACATAAATACTTGGATGTGTGTGTGATTTAGGGCTTGAGATTAGCACCGGTTTGACATTCAAGAGTCCTTTAACATCTGTCATGACATTTCTATTAGATGTTCTCAGCATGTGGGGGGTTTTTCCCTTTGTTTACGAGCAAGGATCAGTGGGCATTAACCCATCTGGGCACATGTTTTGAATTAAAGTACATAGAGGGTGCTTAGAGTTTAAGTAGATGAGATCCATGAATGCAGAGTTGAAGGAAAGATAACGATATGCAAAGACAGATAATTGGTTTGATCAAAGATTTCTTATTTTGTGATTCTTTAACCCATGTTCACATAATTTCAACTAATAAGCTGTTTCATTGGTTCTTTTTGGGGGGCAGGGTAATTATTTAACAAAAAGTACCTTAATTTTGGCTATGTGTAAATGTTAAACTACAATAAAAAACAATAATTGTGTTTATTTATTACATTTAGTATAAACAATAGCAATAACGATATATTATGATATACTGATCTAATGCTATAAACGTTTCCTTCTGACACATATACAAAATAAAAGCTTGTGCCTAATATGTATATTATCATTATGTAATTATTTATAATTACAATATATAAACAATATATTTAGGCGTACATTTTACATGTATATAACATGTTTATTTGTATATTAAATGTTTATAACATAAAAGTCTATATAAATGTTGATATATTTGTAAATATTTTAAGTACATGCATGCTTGTGCATTTATATTTACATAATAAATACACAGTACACTCTTAGATATTATGTCAATACAAACTTTTAATTTGTACACAATAAGTCACTACTCTAAACACTATTCTAAACATTGTTGCTGTTTTTGTTACTGTTTTTAATTATTTTGTAGTGATCATGTACTTTATGAACAAATAAAAGCCATAGGATTATTTCTACAGCATTTTTATATTATATCTGGGTGATCCTGAACATTTCTGCAAATAAAGTAATGGCAAACCCAATGCATTAATCTCAGTACATAAATCTCTGTGTTGATTTCTAATATGAGTTGGCAAAAATAATAACAAAAACCTCACTACGCTATATTGTCCATATTTAACCTAATGTTGAGTTTCAAAAACCTAGAACGTGTATTGTTCCATATTTGAGCCAACGTTGGGTTGTTTAAAGAATTAAAACTAAATGACACTTTTTAACCCAATGATTGTGGTTTCCCAAATCCAACCCAAAGTGTTAAAAGTGTAGTGATGAAATGATACGTCTAATCCAGGGTTTCTGGAGATTTTAGCACGTTAAATTTAAGACTTTTTAAGATATTTTTAAGATCTTTATGAATCTTTATTTTAAGATCTTTAAGGAGTTTTTTCGAATGGCCCAGTTGAAAATATTTTAATTCTGAGCAAAATATTTCAAATAGGTATGCACAACAGTCCAGGTCAGTTTCCTGTAAATGAATAGAGAACTTTTAAATAAATGATATTGCAAGGTAAATAATCCAATAAACCATTATGGTAAATAGGGTTAAAAATTGCATTCCTAATTGAAAAGTTTCACGTTTTATTTAAATGAATTATTGGTGATTGGATGGGTGTTGCCCAAATTGGGTAGATCTACAAAATTAAGACCTACAACACACTATATCAGTAAATGTAAGACTTTTTAAGACCTAAAATTTAGTTTTTGAGAATTAAGACATTATTAAGACCTTGCAGACACGAACACTGATGATCCAAAACTCCATTTGAGATTCCATTTGGAACCAGGATTTTTTAAAAATGCACAACATTATGTCACCTTAAAATTATTAGAGATAAGGTTTTATCTGACATTTATGTCAAAATTGAGTTATTGACATATTCTTATTAAATGACAACATATTTACATTATGGGATGTTTTTTTTATAAGTTGGTTACATTTTAAGACTTAAAAAAATTTTTTACACACATACTGTTTGCTATATGGAATGCAAAAACTTTAAAGCTCAATATCTCAAAATCATTCAGAATGCAGAAAAAACATTTTAATTCCAAGGTGACGATTAGTTACATATCTAGTTTGTTTAGCAAGTAAAAACATTCTCAGTAGTGGCCAGCGACAATATCAAAAGTGCTCTTGAAACATTTGTCCAGCCATCAAACGTCTCAAAAAAGCCAACAGACTGGCGTATAGTGCAGTTGTGCCCTCAACATGTTTGTGTATTGACAGAATCTTTGGTTGGGGGCTCAGGGTTACTCGATGCTCAGAGACACTGTGTGGAGAGCACAGGTCAGAGGATGAGATGAGAGGAACCAGGCTTGACCTCCCAGGTGGCTGCACTGTCGTCCCAGTCCTTTTGTATTAACCAACTCAATAAATCCACAGGCGCCAGAACAGGTGGCCTCGGACACCTGTTGACATTTATTTCCTACAGACCAGAGTTGTGCTTTAGACAGAGGTTGCATGTGGCCTAAGTGAGCTCCAAATTCCTGAAAAGATGGAAAACTTTACTTTTACTCACAAAAGCGTTTTACTTGCATCTAAGAGTTACTGCCATTAACAAAATGGGTCATTTAAGGCTTTCCCTAGAGGAGATTTGAGTTGCGAAATGCATCTGCATCTTTTCGTAGGAATGTTTTAAGCATTTATGTAGCTTTTAAAAGGAAAAAAAAGGCTTTAAAGTGGAGACGACAAATGGACAGACAGCAATTAGCGGCATTCCCGCTCCGCTGAAACACCCGATCCGGATCGAGTACAAGGATCAATACGCAAAGCAGGGAGCCAACCATTCCTTCTCATTAATAATAGATTAGCAAGTTATCATTTTCACTCTTGTGCTGAGCGGAAATGTGTCTGATGCTATCAGCTGCGGTTGTTTTAGTGAAACTTGTCCATTAACTGGGTTTCAGACCTTTTACAGGATTTTGCTTTCAATTAACTCTACATCAAGCCAGTCGTTTTGCACATCAGTTCAATATCTCCGGTTTCCTTCATTAACAAGCGCGACTCCCTTGCTAAGAATCCAGTGCGCTGGCATCTGTGGCAAACTGAGCTTTTAAGCAAAAGTGAAATGATTGTCTGCGAAAATTGTCTGAAATGAAACTTATCGACGCTTTGCTTGCGTAGGACTTGAGAGATTCAATGGGCCGAGTAACATAGATAAATAGATGATTGGATAAGTGGGGAACTAACAAAAAATATATAAATTAATAAAGGAAAAATGATGCGCAGTGGGACTTCGTTCTCTAAGTGATCAGTGTGTTAGGCTGCTGTTGAGTGCGCCTCTTTCCAACATTATGAAATTATTTAAGAGAATGTGTTTCTGAGCACAATTATGCACATCCCTCTGTGATGAGCATTAAAGTAATGGCTGTCCTTCTAAGACGCTGCTGGAGAAATATCTTAAAGGGATAGATGAATACCTGCTGGTTTTTCGACAGACTCTTTGATCCTTTGAGAAATCTAACCTGGTTTGAATTCAAATGTTTGAGGTTGGATATGTTTTTTTCACTTTGCATTTCCTTGTGTTTGTCGTCAACGTGAACTGCCCCAGAAGCTCTGAAGCCTAATTTACTGATAATCTGATATACTGATAATATGGTGTGATCCCCCCCCCCTTTGCACTTGTTGTGTGCATTTATACTTCTGCATTCTGTCTGCTTGGCTCTGCAATAACAATTCTGAAACACTAGTTGGTGGGGTTTCAATGTGTGTAAAGTTTCTTAGTCAAGGTTTTGAGAATTTTAGGTTCCTGCTTAGGTTCAGTGGGCAGAGTGTGAGAGTTGCAGAAAGCTAGCTGACGGCAGTATCATTTTCAAAAACTTTTCAGTTTTGTTTCCAGGCCCCCAAAATCCTGGTGTTGTGCATATGAATCTTAAAAACACATAAAAAGCTTTCAGATTTTAGAAGAAAATGTGTAATAATTTTGGGCTGCATATTTAGGTTTTTAATCACAAGTTAAAATATAAGTTTAGAAGACTGAAAATTGTGTATGTATATATATATATATATATATATATATATAATTTTTTTTTTTTTTTTTTTTTTCCCATAATTGTGTAATTCATTAGTTCCTTTAAGGACATTTGAGTTCCACAAGAGAAAAAAAGGGCCTCAGAACTGACAGAAATGAAAATTATATAAAGTTCTAACACTGTTTGGGTGTTATAGAAACATACATATTTACTAAAAGTATTAGCTCAATGTTCCGTTTTTGACAAGTTGATGAAAAAAAGAAAGTGAGGTAAGCTGTATCATATGACCAGGCGGTTTAGTGGAGGTTTAGCATTACTCCATGCCTTTAAACTGGTGCCCATCCTGGAGCCTTCAAAGCCGTGACTCATTATCTGTCTTTCCCACTGTTGACATGATATTGGATCAAAGACGGAGACGGGCAATCATGAGGGAATATCGTTACTAGCTCATTACTCGGCCCTCATGATAGAACAATGGAGTTATTCTGCCTCGCGGAGAAAACCTTCCTGTTTAGACAGAGCCATCAATATTAAAACGCACACCGGCGCTGGATGTGAGCGTTCCAGCTGGCTGCTCTTAGGGCCATTGTTATGATGAGCATTGCATGTCCAAACCAGCCGCACAATAGGCTAATGCCATCCAGGTCTCTCAGCTGGCAAAGCCACAAGAGAAACGCTTGCGTGAACTAGCAATGAACTGAACTTGATTATTATTTTTTACAAGCAAATTATGAATCTGATACCTATTTTCTGTTCTTTTTATTCCTCATAAGGGCTGCACAATATTGAAAAAACCGGAGATTGCAATTTTCTGCGATATGTTTTACAATATGAATGCAAATTCACTAGTTCATTAGCACTATTTGGTAAAGAAATCTTAAATTTAAACTGGTTATAATGGTTATCCCATAGCATTTGTAAGGGAATAAATCATGAATAATGGATAAAAAAAATAAACAAATTGCAAGCAAAAATAAATACAATCGAGCAAAAAAAAAGTAAAAACAAACAGTGTTATGGTTTTCTAAAGTGTCAAACAATATTCAGGTACAGAAATAAAATGTTTAAATGTAATGTAAAATGTGAAATAACAATGTAAAGACATTGTATTAATAATTAAAAGGAATTATTGTTTATTAAAGATACAAATGTTGCACTTTTTTGTACCCGAATGCTTCAATCTCTCTTGAAATGACTTCAAAACACATGCAAATGATAAACGTTCATTCGGTTTTGGTTAAACTGTGGACTAACTCCACAAATCTCATGCATTCTCTATTTCTCATTTTTTATTATTTGAAAAATAATTATTAGATTCTATTTTTAAATGATTGACCTCATTAAGCAATGCAGATTAAACTCTAACGATAGTTTGAGGACTACCTGGTTCATCTGCCTATGGGGGAGACTACTAAGATTTACCAGGATTACTAAAATAGTTGTAAACGATCAAACTACTTGCTGTACAAACAAGTGTTTCTATAACTATAACTATACATTAAAAAAATACATAAAAAGAAAACATCAGTTTGCAACATCGATCAGTATAACAAGCATTTTTATAACTCAAAATCAATGAAAGTGAAAGAGACTAAAGTCTCAAGCCAATAAGTTTCTTATTTAGTGACAGAATCAGGTCAATAAAAAAAATAACAAAAAAAATAAAAAAATAAAAAAAAACATGATGACCTACTTGTACGAAACAAACAGTAGTTAGACTTTAACATGTATGTTAACTTGTCAAGCTTCTTAAATATCTGCAAACATATTATGGTATGTTTATACTTTATTAGAGTCAAAAGCTTAAATAAAGCACCTTAAATAACCATTATACAGAATAAAGAAAATATGATTTAAACTTTTCTCAAGACAATGGACACAAATTTTCTTTCAGTATTTCCAGCATCAGAAACAGCAGGTTTCTCCCTGTGAGTTTTTTAAATATAACCATAATCCACTCTAGTGTTGCAAAAAAAAGTTGAAATATCATTGCGTATCAATATAAAATGATTTAAAATGATTCACTCTTGCTTTCAGTTAGTATAGATACTGGCTTTGCTTTTTCTTCTCACCAGCTTGGAGTTAAATAACTAAAAATAAGATAAGATTGCCCTCATTTTGTTTTTACTACTGTAGTTATGTATTGTCTTTTGGACTTAAAACTGCTCACATATCTGGTATATAATTTATTTCTACGTGAAAATGCAAAACATAGTATGGTTTATTTTTAGAAATAAAACTCTTAAGTGTTCGCTTTTACATGAGCTATAATGAAAGCTGTCCAAAAGCAAATTTTATGCGAACAATTTTTTGTTTGATGCTGAAAACCTCATGAACTTGCAGAACTAGAGGAATTGAAGGCCAATATTTGATACATTAGTTAAAGTTAATGCAGAATTTACCTTGTCTTCATCGACTCTGGCCTTTGTTCATTTATCGTTTAGACAATTTGCACTAAACATCAGTGCAGTTTGCATGCAAGTCCGGAACAGACTTTTTCTAAACAAGAAAAAAAAAAAAAAAACAACAACAACAGCCCACTGCCAATCACATATTTGAAGCAAAAGCGGTCAGATATTTTGCAGGTGAGAGCTCCAGCAAACATAAGGTGCAGGAAGTTCTGGGCGACTCTGAGCGCTTAGGGCAGCCAGGCACTATGAAAGATTAAGGAGCCATGAAATATCACCAGATTGGAATTATTTCGAAAGGTTAACCCAAAGTGTTCGCCCGAGACCACTCTAGAGAGCCTCAGGAGTCTGGCCACCGCAGCTAACGGTGTTACCGAAGGGCGCAATTATGACACAAACATAAATGGTCATAAATCTGACTGCTTTATTTGCTATGACCAGCACGTAATCCGAGTTAACCCGCCGATTTTCTCAGAGGACTCATCTAGAGGATGACGAGTTGCAGGAGAAACATTCTAGCCTCTGTGGAAGTGAGTAATGGGATTTCTGCCTGAGGTTTACTTTGATTTTTCGAAAAGAGCCTTTAAAAAGTTGAGGAATAGCCACTGCACATGCAATACAGACTTTTACAGAGAGGAATACAAAGAGAAAGTTAATGTATGACTGTCCAGCTAAATTTCATAGATATTTAGCAGGTAAGCATTAAAATAAAATAAAATAAATGAAATAAAATAAAATCTAAAAAAATAAAAAATAAAATAAATGAAATAAAATAAAAAAATAAAAAATAAAATAAATAAAATAAAATCTAAAAAAATAAAATAAAATAAAATAAGATGAATTGGTGGTTCATTCCGTTGTGGCAACCCCTGATTAATAAAGAGACTAAGCCAAAAAAGAAAATGAAAATAAATTAAATTAAATTAAATTAAAACTAAACAAATTTTTTTTTTAATTATTGTATTATATTTAAGTTATACAATTGTGTGTAAAAATGTGCAAAATTACTAACAATAAATATATTTTAGTTACAAAATATTTTTTGACTACAAAACAGGCATATTGAGAATGAAAACTAATATAAAACAGCAACAGCCTCTTCTTCTACATTTAAAAGTCACCACAACCATATAAATTAGGAAAGCACTCCTAGAATACACCAAGTCAAGAATCTCCCACACTTCAGCATACATGTTTAAGCAGCCCAGTCCTGCCTCCGTATATGAAATGAAAGTGTGTATGTTCACGTTTGGAGAGTCTTTTTCATCTTCCAGCATAAACAGCTCTGGGAGAGCTCAGAGGAGGGAGGCTGTTAGTTAAAGGGCAACCGTCACCTTGGCACAGCCTGGGCCATTGACTGGCGGGTGGGCAGAGGAAAGCTTAAGTGCCCCCCGGGGGACGAACGATGTAGGATTGGAGAGGAGATCAGTGGCGAGATGCTGGATCAATGGAAGAGGGTTTTGGGTTACATCATCTATCACAGTCAAAGCTCCTCTGACCCGCGCTAACTAAATTAATCAGCTTCGTAGCTGCTCGCACATCTTACCTCTGCCCTTTTCTACAAGTCTGCCGCGTTTAAACTTTCACACCATGTGTCAGGAGAAAATTTAATTACAGCCCTTGTGGGATCTGAACACAAATGTGCCTGGACTTGACTGGGGCGTTCATTAAAATGAATTCGCCATAGCAGATTTACAACTACAAAATATTGTGTGAGACTAAATACGGGTGCGTGATATGCTAATTTAAGGGGATATTTGCTGCTTTTTTTTCTTTCTTTTTTAACACTTTATGCAAATTTTGCACCATTCAAGTGGCATTGAAATATCTCATGAATATATCTAACTGATTGTATTAAAGAGAAAGTGCTTATTTTCTTCATTTATTTTGCTTGTGTGTTTACAATGTTCAATCTGTTTGGTCATATTAGTGTTTACTGGCGTGTCTTTTTAATGTTAACTTATTAGTTTAACATGTAATGCAAAAAAAAAAAACAGATGAACCAATAAAACAATACAACGCAGCAAAACAAGCAAGAAAAATCTAAACAAGATCAAAAACTGCTAAACACAACAACTCAGCCCATTGAAAAACACAAAACATGATCAAGATCCAAGTAAAAACTAACTGAAGCGCATTCATTCATTCATAGGTTCTACTTCAGAGGTCATCACAGTGGAATGTACCGCCAACTACGGCTGCATGATATAGGAAAAAACTGACATTGCATTATTTTGCTGATCTGCAATATGTATTGTGATATGAATATAATTTCACAAAAGATGACCTAAATTATTCTACTTGCAAAGACTGCATAAAACTTAATAATCAATTTGCAAGCATTGATGAATACAATAAAAAAAAGTTAAAAACACTTATATATTGTTTTGTGTTTTATGGTTTTCTGTGAAGTTTAAGAGCATTTAAGAACATAAATTTAACATCAATCAAATAACATTGTATTGTTTTCATTGTATAATAGATTAAATACAATTTAATTTTTTGTTAAATCTCTAAACGGTAGACTTTTTTAGTTTAAATTTGCTTGATATTTTTGTCACAGTTCATTAAAACATTGAAATGAAAATGTTTCACTCTATTAGTGGTAAACTTTGCAATGAATCCACAAATCATGTTCTGAAATGTGTTTCATTATAATCACAACTCAACATTGCAAATCCTGCTATGTGGCTATTTGCAGAATCAATACTGAAACGATATATTGGGCAGCCCCATCTGCCAACTAATCCAGCATAAGTTGTACGCAGTGGATGCTCTTCCAGCCGCAACCCAGTATTGGGAAACACTTATACACTATCATTCACTACGGACAAATAGTTTACCCAATTTACCTATAATACATCTCTTTGAACTGTGGGGGAAACCGGAGCACATTGCAATATTTTTTATGCTGCGTTATGAATACAATTTCACTAGATGAGTTAAAAATCTGTCTGGAAAGAATTTATTATTTTAAACAGATTGGAATGATTCTATAGGGGAGTGCATAAAATATAACAAACGATCTACAAGCATAGATAAATGCAATATGCAAATTAAATAAACAGCGTCTTATTGTTTTCTGAAGACTCAAAAGAATTCATTATGAAGTATTCAGCTATACAGTAATTCAATAATCAAGTGTAAAATGGTGCTGAATAGTCTTCGTTTTACAGACAATTCGATAAAATTAATTGTTATAAATTTTTTTATTACAAATGGCATAATTTCTTATCCCTGAATGCTTTTAAAATCCTCACTATGTCACAGCCCTCAAAAAACACTTGCAAAGTAATCCATTATAATCCAGACTCAACATTGCCTATACTCGCGATGTACTGCGAATCATCACATTGCGACATTTCAGGAGAGCATGCATTGTGTAGCATATGTACATATGGCTGCATTTAGTTTTTTAAATGAAAGCTACGAGGCTACGACTATGACGCCGTTTCTTTTTGCGATTACCAGCTAACCGATTACCACCATAAGGATGGCTTTCTGGCTGTTATCAGTTTGTCCAGTTAGCTTGTCATATCTGTCAGCTGAGTTGAAATGCAGAGAGGAGTTAACCATGATAACAGGGTTTGAGTCCGGTGAAGAACGGTTCCAGAAAGCGAGTAAGACATAAACAGAATCCAAAAAATAAAATAAACAAGTAAATGACAGAGTGAGAATGTGGTAATATCTGAAAACATGGTAAAAACCAGGCGAGGTTTTTTTTTTTTTTACTGGAATGCTTTTTAAAACTGTCAGTTGGATTTTAGGAAGGGTCAATTGGTGCTTTTGAAAACATTATTGGTTGGGTTTAGGGAAGAAGGAGGGTGGTTTAGTTGATTGGTCAGTCAGTCAGTCAAACAGTCAGTCAATGGTGGCCTCTGATGAATTTACGTAAGAGGAGCAGGCACGGATAGCACTTGTGAGAGAAATTTGAGATCTCAAAAAGCATACAAAGTGACCTCTGGTGGATTCGCAAAAGCAAAACCTGCAGAAAAACGTAGCTTATGGGATGTATTTGGTTTTCTCCAGAAATGCATATAGAGGTACGTTTTCAGAATGAACCTGGGTTGAATATATTGTGCAGCCCTTTTGGAAATATTCAAAATGACTCAAACAGCCAACCGAACATAAATGCTGTTTAAGCTACAAAAAGAAGCCTCCAACAATTATGAAAAGCAAAGGCAGTCTCACTCAAGGGAGATATCCAGAACTCTACTGCAGGCACCCTGAACTGAACATGTGTTGCGTATTTCTGCAAGAATGCCGGAGAGCTGTTTAGAACAGCGACTCACGGAAGGCAGAAGAAGATCGACACCAAACACGATTCATGTTGCCAATCCTGGAGGCCTGAGCAAGCCAAGTGTGTGGGTCACATTGTATGAGAACAAAGAGCTTTAGTCATTGACAATTATAGGGTCAGAACAAAGGGGACAAGGGGAAAAAAGAGTTCTGATGGGAGTCAGCGGAGGATGAGGAGAAGCCGGCTTTAACGCTGATGAGAAGCAGGGGGATGTCGATTCTCCACAACAAAAATGTCATAAGCTCTCAAACGCAAGTCTGTACTAATGTGATTAGCTGCTCATGTCTGTGATTACATAAAAAAGAACGCTTTATGGATATTAACGAGCCAAAGTGCCTCAACAAGCTTCAGAGGCTCTTGGAGGAGATTCTTGACAATGTGGAGACTTCAAGTTTTGACAATGAGTGATGTGCATCTTTTCTAAACGCTTTTAATGGAAGAGATGTGATGTGACAGTGTGTATGTGCAGAAAATGCAGGGAAATCATGATTTGGTGAGTGTGAGGACAACATTATTATTATTATTATAATTATTATTATTATTATTATTAGTAGTAGTAGTAGTAGTAGTAGTAGTAGTAGTTGTTGTAGTTGTAGTAGTAGTAGTAGTAGTAGTAGTAGTAGTTGTTGTAGTAATAGTAGTAGTAATAGTAGTAGTAGTATGCAAAATAATGAATGAATGAATGAATGAATGAATGAATGAATGAATGAATGAATGAATGAATGAAGGGCATCACAGCAGCACAGTGGGTAACACAATCACCTCGGAGCAAGAAAGATAAGTTGGTGGTTCATTTCGCTGTGGTGACCCGTGATTAATAAAGGACCTAAATTGAAAAGAAAACGAATAAACAAACAAACAAACAAACAAACAAACAAACAAACAAACAAACAAACTAACTAACTAACTAACTAACTAACTAACTAACTAACTAACTAACTAATTAATTAATTAATTAATTAATTAATTAATTAATTAATTAATTAATTAATTAATTAATTAATTAGTTAATTAGTTAATTAATTAATTAATTAATTAATTAATTAATTGATCAATAAATAAATACTGCATTTATATAAGGGATGCATTGAAACGATAATTCTAGATGCACTTGTTTGGAAATCAAAAATGATTTGTTATAATAATAATAATGATTATTTTATTAGGGAATATAAAGTAATTTTGTAGGACATTTTATATTGATCTCATTGCCTTGAATTGCTTTAATTTATATTTTTCTTTATAAAATAACACCAATTGAATTAAAAGTGAACGAAATCGAGAAACATCATTTTACTAGTGTTACCATGACAACAAACTAGTGCTATTGCAAGCACCCGGAACTAGTATACTGCATAAAAATGTCCTGTCAGCGCAATAATTCAGCAGACTTAGCTTCTCTGGTAAGCATGTGCGGTTTATGGATAGATAAACAATTAAGCGGAATATCCACCCTAACCCTAACCCTAACTTCCTAAAATCAAAAATACCATGATGATTTTTGGCAGACGAAAGTTTGATGCACTCCTATATTTTACACGATCAAAAGCAATATTTAATTTATAGTTTGTTAAAATAATTCAAATATGTCATACCAAAACCAAAATTAATTGTCTAGATGCTCTAGTGTGTTTAGGAATAAAAAGGTCACAATTTACAGTACGGATAAGGGAGGAATCAATGAATTATTAAATTACTTTTAAATAGTTTCATTTAAAGATGACAAAGATCAACTAAAATAAAAAAAATAATAATTTTTACCTACACATCCAATAAAAAAATATTAATACAGAGAACGAAAGAAACGAAACGAAAGAACGAAAGAAAGAAAGAAAAAAAGAAAGAAAGAAAGAAAGAAAGAAAGAAAGAAAGAAAGAAAGAAAGAAAGAAAGAAAGCACTTATACACAGCAATTAACTGGCCAAAAATGCTAGATTAATACTAGATGAGGGTAAAGGACATCTAAATTTGACCCACAGACACCAAACCAGTAACTAACTACCTATTAACCTCTAAAGGTCAGCCTCACACACACACACACACACACACACACACACACACACACACACACACACACACACACACACACACACACACACACACACACACACACACGTATGTAATTCCATAGGTTTCCATTGTTTTTATAATGTACAAACTGTATTTACTATTTTACCTACCCCAACCCTATTGCTAAAGCCAACCCTCACATTAAACTGTAGATTTTCAATTTCTGGGCCAAAAAGACCCTTCTTCTGTATGATTTATAAGCCTTTTAAAAAATGGTGACATGGGCAATGCATAAGTCATTTTATCTGCGTATTATATCGTGTAATATCTGCGTCAGATATTATTCAAAATATGTGTCCTGATATGTCACATGCACACATACATACTTGTTGTTTCCTGAATTCTCCTTTCTAATTCTACTTTGTTTCCTAATCTATTTTTCCAATAGATTCAGATATAGACTGACAGACTGTATGGTCACAATATCCTTGACAGTGCAAAATTACATAATTTTCTTCATCACTTGAAATTAAAGTGTCTGACAACAGAAACATAGCTAATAAAAATTTAAACCAGTATAAATAAATAAATAAAATACCCAAAATTTGACAGAATTTGATTATTTGACATTATTTGAATATACCCTATACCTATATAAATATATATTAGCACACTCAAAAAATTATTGTTTCTGCTTGTTCAAACTACTTATTTAATATGTGTTGAATCAACACAATTCTTAAGGTCTTTTAGGGACAATAAATTGTTTTACGTTAAATCCACTTACATTTGCAAAAACAATTAAGTTAGCTTGATCGATTTGTGTTGGAAAAACACAAAGGAATTGTGTAAAAAAACAGCCATTTTTACAGTGCAAGCTAGTGTTCAACTGGACTTGTGCCCCACTACAAAACAATATCAATCATTTAAATAAATAAATATATTTATTTATGAATAAATAAATAAATAAATAAATACATACTGAAATTTATATATTTTGTTAATTCATTTTTCTTTGTTATACAAAAAACATTTAACCACGTTTCATGCCTTCGTCCTGCAATGTTTATCATGTAATGCGAACTGCTCCTCAGGGCTTTAATTCTAGCATGTTCTTCACAGCAGCAGTGTTATATTAGAGGATGACATACGTTCACATATAATGTTTTTACGACTGTCCTTCAGTCAAGGACACTGCATGATCTGATCATCAGAGGACAGTGTTAGATCTGAGAGTTTGGGGATCGACCGGCGTTAATTAAGCTATTAATCTCAGATCATTAACCTCTGCTGACCAGTCCTTTAATTCAAGCCTGCGATATTGCCTTATGCGAGCCTCCTCGCTTTCCCCTTTTCTCCGTCTCTCTGTCATTGAAGGATCACAGCTGGAGACTAACAAAATTACCTCGCGAGTGCCACTCGATTGAGGATACGGTTACTTTTAATTAAAAAGAATCAATTTCTATTCCTGTCAGTTTCACTCAGTGACCATATGGACACTTGAAAACACAAACCAATTTGCTGCCGACCACCCAGTTGGTGCAGCGCAGAAAACAATCGGCCGCTTAATTGATTTATAGAGGTCTTTTTTTTACACACAGATAAAATATAAAGGTCTTGGTTTGCAGGCGTTTCACAATGTCTAATTACTCCTCAAACAGTATAGGCCATATATGTGGGCTGTCTATTAACACAGAAGGACTTTTATTTTGTACTGAATGTAAAGAATTGCCTTGAGTGGGAGAAAAATTCAAGCTTTCTCTTGGACTGGATTTATGAAGCACCTTCGGTTTTTGCTGTAACAACTAAATTTTCACAATTCTTCTTGGCATTAAAGAGTAAATAATGAGGATATACAGTACACTACTGTTCAAACAAACAAATTTCATTTTTAATGTTTGTTTATTTTTTTATTGATTAATTGATTTTTAAGAGAGTCTCTATTGCTGCTCACTAAGCAACATTTATTTGATCCAGTACAGAAAAAAAAACTATTAATAACTATATGAACTGATTACATGGACTTTAATACTACGCACACACACACACACACACACACACACACACACACACACACACACACACACACACACACACACACACACACACACGAGCACACACACACACACACACACACACACACACACACACACACACACACACACACACACACACACACACACACACACACACATCTGGGCTGAGTCTTGTTATACTGTTTGTGAGCATTACGATGCATTTTTCTCAGCAATCTGCAGCCACTAGATCGCTGATGATCACAACACCTATACATTGGGCTGGGCGATATGGCAAAAATGCCTTCTCAATATTTTATTCCATATCGGATGATAACAATATTTATTTTTCAATATGAGTTGTTAATGCTTCCAGATTATCCCAACAATGACTAAAGCCATGAAGACTAGATGCTTAATTAAAAAACATTTTAATGTATGGTTTAATAACAAAAATTATCTTTTTTTTTTAAATTGAGGCATGAACTATAATGACAATTTTTATGTGTTCACTAGAGTGAATCTGATTAATGTTAGCTCCTCCACATCTAACTATCAGGGACCTGTAGAGTTAATGCGTTCGAATAAATTGCACACAATTGACCGTGTGCTTTTCAAAAATAATGACGGTGGATAAAAGTTTAATTGGTGAGCATCTAATAAAAAAATGCCCTGCAGAATAAAATCAGCAGGATGCCCATTTGGATCTTTCCCTTACTGACATTATTGGCTATGTTTGCATGGACATCAGTATTAGTTATTTGCCTTAATAGACAATAATACAATCAAGTTGTTTTACGCGACGTGCTTTTTAAATGTTGCGTCACCAGGCTATCCACGTTTCCTACAAAGTTTCACGTAATTTTGGGTGACTTTAACTGCAGTTCGGCAGTTTCACTTTCACTCATGAACATTTCATTTATTTCCCTGTGACAAACTGGGGTATTGCACCCAAATAAAGAGTAAGGACTGGTGGAAAAATGTTGTTTCAATAGAATTTAATAACGCCGAATGGAAAGAAAAAAACATCCACATTTTGTGATGTGTGTGTGTGCGCGGTCCTTTACTGACAGCCGTGTCAGTGGATCTTGTCGGAAAATATGGCAAAAAGTCCTACATGACGGTAATAGTTTGATTGTGATGTTTACTTCAATAATGCCACTAATATATGCATACACCACATATCTTAATTCTATTTCTGTTTATTTCAGTTAAGACTTTAGTTGGATTAAAGTAATAAAAAATTGCTGTTTACATGGTAGACTCTTAATCAGAGTATTGTCTTAATTGTATTCAAATCAAAGTATTGGTGTCCCATGTATATGTACTCAGTTTTTGACTCAACCGCACGGTCAGGGCTCTGGGAACTTATTCTGTTTGCACATACAGTACATCAAAAGTATGTTATGACTCACACTTATTGACAGTGTAAGATGATTTACGGTTAGTCGTGTCAGGAATCCGACCATGTTGTTCTCACAGAAACAGGCTCAGTCATCACAAGGAATCAGATAAGCTATATGTTTCAATGTAATTAATGCTTCGCACTTTAAATGCACCAAGTAATACGTGAATGATGTGTGCACATGCACTATAATTTTGGCTCACGGGAGGGGGGTGGGGGGTTATGGGGCAAGTGAAATTAGGCAAACTTGGTGTGGTGGTGGGGGAGGGGGGTGTCCCACTTCACTTCCTAATCTGCAATTGCCTCTCTGGATATCACACTAACTGTACCCCAAAAAAATAAATAAATAAATAAAAAATAAATTACTAATACTTTCCTTCTTAGACTTTACAGACCTGAAATTTGCCTATAGCACTTATTTATTGTTGCTCTTATTGTTGTGTAAGTCGCTTCCTTGTCCTCATTTGTAAGTCGCTTTGGATAAAAGCGTCTGCTAAATGACTAAATGTAAATGTAAATGCAAAAGGTTGCAAAACCCTGCCCTAAGTAACTTGTAAAGAAAAGTCCAGAACTTATCTTTGTTATGATCATAAACTTTGTCGCGATTCGGTTTGATATAGTTTATCAGCCCAGCCCTACCTACACATACTCATTCACACTCATACACTACAGTCATTTTAGTTTATTCAATTCACCTATACTGCATGTATTTCAACAGTGGGGGAAACCAGAGTACACAGAGGAAACCCACACTAACATGGGGAGAACATGCAAACTCCACACAGGAATGCTAACTGTCCCAGCTGGCACTCAACCAGCAACCTTCATGCTGTAAGGGGACAGTACAAAAATGAAAATCAGAGAGAAGGCAACAATTAAGTTAAATAAAAACAAAATAAAAAATGGAGGACAAAAAAAAAGTCTTTGTCAGCATCCTTTACCAACAAAGTGCTGTAGATCCGGTTATATATTAGACAACATCCTAGTACACAACAATGTTAGTGAGTAACTAAGTAAATATTGTTATGATGATGATGATACTACATGAAATACTGTTAGTTTTTTTTTTTTTTTTCCAGGAATGCAGGACCAGATCTCAGCTATTAAATTGTGAGAAGCTTTAGATTGTGTTAACACTTGGAGTTCATTTCTTTAGGTTGTTTGGTTCGTTTGGTCCCATTGTAATAAATTATTTATTTGGTCTTAATTTGCTCATACGTTCACACTCTAAAGATCCAAAAATAGAGAGTTTGTTTTAATCCAGCCAAACCTGCCAAGTGTGAAAAACACCCTCAAAATAACAAGTCACTGTTTCCTCCTGCAAGTGCTAGAAGCTATTTTCTTTACAACACACACAAAATACAGTTTTGTAATTTTTTCTGTATACACAAGTTTACAGTTGAAAGATTCATTCTTATTTTTTCCAGCTCATTAATTTTAGGTAGAAACAAAAAAACACTTGCTGCTTTGCATTTTCAAATGAACTGTACAAGTAATTTCAACACCAATTGAAACAACTTAAAACATACATTTCCTTGAATTAAAATGTAAAGCTTGAAACCTTAATAAAATAAATACAGATAGTAGATCAGGGGTGCCCAAACTTTTTTTTAATGGGCCATGGATAATTTCCTTATTTAAACAATACATTTTTAAAAATGACTAGAAATCTGTTATTTATATTAACTATTTATTCATTTATTTTCTTGGGTCAATCCAGGCCAACTTATCCAGCAAGTTTTTACGCAGCGCATGCCTTTCCAGACGCAACCCAATTCTGGGATACATCCACACACACACTCATACACTACGGACAATTTAGCCTACCCAATTCACCTGTCCCGCATGTCTTTGGACTGTGGGGGAAACCGGAGCACCCGGAAGAAACCCATGCAAATGCAGAGCATGCAAACTCCACACAGAAACGCCAACTGAGCTGAGGCTCGAACCAGCAACCCAGCGACCTTCTTGCTGTGAGGCGACAGCACTACCTACTGCGCCACTGCTTCGCCCTATTTATATTTACTAATACAGCCTAATTTGAATTTACATTTTATAATGAAATTATCACAGTAAAAGCAAAAACTATTTCATTTTATTTATAGAGTGGCGTTACACCAATGTCTTCGGCATAGTACTCTATCCGCCAAGTGACATTATTAACATTTTTAAAAATCCGTATGGATAATTGGATATGGCTTTTTTTTATTCGATATAAATAACTGATAACTCTTCAAATCAAAATAATCAAAATATTAGATTTTCATACAGTAGACAACTGATTTATTTAAAAAAAACTTCATGAAAGTTTGATCTGATCTTATAAACTAAATAGCCTACTCAAAGCAAAAAAAGCTATATTTTATATTCAATATTCTTCGCACAGCAAATTAACAAGCAACTAGCCTGTTGCATAAAAACAATAGGTTAAATCAGTGATTCTCAAAGTGGGGGTCAGGACCCCTAGAGGGGTCGTGGGACAATGAAGGGGAGTCGCCTGGTGATTTCCAAAAATCTATTTATTTTTATCAAACCATAAAAATTACCATATTTTATCCATAACAAGAGAAAAAATCATTGTTTATAGTTACTATATACTTTATAGTTACTATATAGTTACTATAGTAGCTTATAGTTATTAGTTCTATTGTGACCTCTGGGGTAATTACATTATATTAAAGACATAGCAATAGCGTCAGATGCAGCAGATTGATTTTATAACACCAGGTTAAACTTTCTGGCCCATTTACAGCACTGATATACATAAAAAAAAGAAAGAAAAGAAAATAGACTTGAGTCTATTGTGTGTGTGCCAATGTATTTATAACTACTGTATTTATAACCACCTCAGAGGATATTGAGGGTTGCGAGTCACTGACATTGTCACTATGGGAGTCATGGGCTGAAAAGTTTGGGAACCCCTGGGTTAAATGACAAAATTGCACTTAATTAACAAACAAGCAAAATAAATATAATTTAAATAAAATGAAAATAAAAGAATTTAAACCAGCTCAAATGTTCTTGAATAAAACTTGTTACAGTAATGTACATATGTACAAATATGAACTCATTTTGAGAGATGTTTTGACAGTTCTGAGTCTCTGTACAAGCTAAAGCTATACAGACAGTATGTTATACTTTACAATTTATCCCAATTGGCTTTTTAGATTCGTTTACAGATGTAGGTGCTGCTTGTCAATCAGACAATGTTTTGATGTTTGTTCTTGCTGTTAATTGTGGGGAAAATGATCGAGTGAGTTTTAAACTTTAACGGCAGGTGATGTGTGATGCTCTTGCTGCAAAGCGAAGTCAGATTTGTCCTCAAAGTCAAATTTTGATACAACATCTGAGCATTGAGGACAGATGACTTTATGACGAACACAGAGCATAATATAAAGACAGAATATGGCGGACAGTTGAGAAACTCTATGCTGGATTCAGTGACTGGCACTCGTCTCTCCTGCTGCTGTTTGGGGTGCTGTGAAGGCTGTCAGATCACTATTTGTGTGTGTGCTGATAGCCATCCGTTGCACTCGTTAAAATCATTTTAAATATGCGAATCAAGCATTTATTGTACGATAATGGTATGCCCGCCGATATATCATGCATGAATAATTCATTAATATTTAATTGAAACATTTAATTTCATTTTTTTTTGTAGCTCAGCAATAAAAGAAACAAACAAACAAAAAATGTTATATCAAATTAGAAATGACGATCTCTGTCATTCTCTCTGGCATTCGCCCTAGCCCGCTCCATCATTCTCACTCTCTTCTCAGATAGGATGGTGGGCCAAATCAAATGTTATAATGGGCCAACATTGGCCCGCAGGCCCTACCTTGGGCATCTCTGCTGCTATAAATAGATAGAATGGCAGAAATGAGGAATTAAATTTAAAAAAATAAAATGTAAACATAAACAACTACATGTAGAAGTATTGATACATATATTACAAATACATATATGGGAAAAGATAATGAAAAAAATCTATATTTAAAATGATACATTAATGGATAAAATTCATCTGAAGCAAACATAAATCTAGATGGAAAGAAATAAAAAAGAAAAGAAAAGATAACAGACAGACAGATTGATTTATCCCTGTATTTATCCACTTTAAATTAGTTTTTTTTTCTTTTTTTTAACATAGCATATTATCCTGTTTCAACAGATACCAATTAGCTTGCTTCTTTTAACTGAGTGAAAGACCAATTCTTTAAGAGCGAAATTGACTGTGAAGACTGTTATATAAACCCTAGACAACGCGTCTAGAAGAAGCTGTCCCTGAAGAAGACCTCATCAAGCAATTTGGGTGGCTTTAAATCACACAAATAAGACACAACCGCCTAAACAACAGCCTCCAGTCTCCTTACAGGAGCTTCCGTGCAATCTCCACTGCTTCCACCATTTAAAAAAAACAGAAAAAAAGTGCCTTAATTTTTCATCTGTCTGATTTAGGAGGGATAAACGCTGGCGACGCCGCACCCTGCAGTTCTGGCTCCACTGCCCTATAATTCAGATCTCTGCGAAGCCGGTTCTTTCATGTTTAGCAACTCAACCCTGTCTGATTATAGACAACAACACACTCGAAAAAGACCATTTGTGGTAGTCAATATTTAACCTCTCCTCTATTTTTGGCATTTTATTTGTTTGAAATGTCTTTAAAAAGTATTTATACAAAAGGAATCTCACCATAGAGTGGTATCTGACAAATACTGTCTGTTCCCAAGAGTGGTGTCATGTTTTAAAAAAATGCTACATGCACTCTGATAATGCAGCTATACTAGGATTTCAGTAAAACCCTGATTAAACTTTACACATGTAAACAAAATTAAAGCTCTATGTTTTCTGTGATGTAGAAAACATGGACAGAATCAGAATTTTCAAATCTTGTAACATGGCATGTCATTGAATGAACAACTGAAAAGTGGTGAGGATGTGTACTTCATCAAATCCCAATACTGAGCAACTGTACTGTCTGTGAATATCAAAGCACAAAACACTATTTAAATTAGAAAATAGAATAAAATATTATCTGACAAACTGAAAAATTATTGAAATAATTTAGGTTAATAAACTAGAATAAGCAATAAAAAAAAGATATGAATATTATTAAACTAAATTGAAAAAGATTTTAGCCCCCACCCGTCCCGATATACAGTCTTATTGCAAAGCTATGAGTCTGACAATGCGTTTCTACAACAGTTCGATGGCACATCTCCAGCTGAAGGTCAGAACAGCAGAAACGTTGCTTAACCACACACATCACTTTAGACTTAGTATTTGAATGATTCTCTAGCGTAATGTCTAAAGTGTCTTAAGACCCTTTTTCTTCTAAAGAGCTTTACTATTGTCACAATCACCAGCGATCTAGCCCTTGTAGATCACCGAAAACACACTCTATCACCTGAACTACAATTCTGCCACCAAACTGCACTACATTTCCCATCAAGCACCTCACTCACACACCAGTTTCAGATCACCCCTGATTACATACAGCTGGAAGCTCATAATGGACTGATATCCTGAACTATTTATACACCACACTTACACACACAGTGCTGATTCTTGCTATCCTGTAGCATTACAAAGCGTTCTATTGTCTAGACTTAACTTGTTTCCTGACCCTTGCCTTGTTTCTCGGTTATGTCATTTTGCCACTTGTATTGACCTCTTTGCCTGCGAGAATCCCTATGACAATTTAGAATTTTCCCCATGATACTGTTTGTTCCTGTTTTAACCATTGCCTGCATGACCCTGGGTAAATAAAATGCATTTGGATCCTCAACTCCGTTGTTACAACTAGGTTAATTAGGTAAACTAGGCAAGTTAAGGTGGTTAATAAAGGTGACTTTACTAATGAAATAAAATAATTTTGTATTATTATTATCCAAGGCATATTTAAAGAAATAAACATTTCTCAAGAAGAAAAACATAATCAAAAATACTCAAAAATGTTTGTGTTCTGTTAAACATGCCTTTAAAAATATTTTAAAAATGATTACATTTCACAGAAGAGCTAATAATGTTGTCTTCAACTGTATATAATATAATATAATATAATATAATATAATATAATATAATATAATATAATATAATATAATATAATATAATATAATATAATATATACACACAAAATTAAAGACAACATTATTTGAGTCAATATTAAACCTCTTCTCTATTTCTAGCATTGCAGTTGTTGTTTTTGGGTCGATGGATGGATTGACTATATTCTTTCTATGTGTTCTCTGTGTTTCTAAAGTAATATTTGTTGCAACAACAATTCTTTAAACAACAAAAGAATTGTTTATACCAAAGGAATCTCACAATAGAGTGATATCAGCTGGGGATGTTCGCATATCTGAAACCTTTAGTATGGTTGAATGTGGATAAAATCTCTAATAGACTGGTTCTTAAAGTATCAACAACACCCACAGCAGCATGTGATGACACTAATGAAGGCATTGTGTTAATGCGCTAGACATGAACATGCAGAACACTGAACAAATGACAAGAAGCCCATGGCAGCGATATGCAAAACAGCCTAATATTTATATATATACTGACAATGACTGCCTTTACCAAGTGTGCCGTCAAGATGAAGTAGTCGCTACATTTACACGCATCCTGATAATGCAGCTCTAATGGGATTTCAGCAAAACTCAGATTAAACTTTATCTCATGTTTAAACAATTAAAGGCCTATGATTTCGGTGATGCTGAAAACGTGGAGAGAATCAGAGAATCCAACTGATTTAGCTGTGTAACATGGAAAGTCAAAGGATGATGTGAATATTATGTGTAAATATTAAACTCCAAAGACTATTTAAATATGAAGTCTGCGTGAATAATGAAGTTTGTTTATTAAACATACACTTTTTCCATAGTCTTTTTTAACAGAGAATAGGTCAAATAGACATGAGTAATTATATATCTATTATACTAAACATATCCTCAAGTTTTTCCGAGGTCTATTTTTAACAGAGAATATCTCAAATAGACAATAATAATTATATATATACATTACCTACTAATACCTATAAATAACAAAAAGATAATATTGACCAAAAACCTTTCGGTTTCTAAATAAAACAAGTTAATCAAGGTGTTGGGCTAAAAATAAAGTAGGATAGAGAAGACACATAAACAAAACTGACTTAATGTTACAAGCAAAGTAGGTCCACATAAATAGTGCAGTGATGCATGAAGCACCCTTTACTGTAGAGTCACATTCAAAACAAGCAGTTTTACATTAAGGACTTGTGCTTACAAAAACACTCCACTAATAAAAAAGCTCATTTTAGAATTCCACTAGAGTTAAACTGTTAAAATGTATCAGTTTTAAATCCAATCAGCTGGTCTCTGGGTCTGGCGGGAGCACTTATAGCTTAGCTTAGCATAGATTATTGAATCGGATTAGACCATTAGCATCTTGCTCAAAAGTGATCGAAGAGATTTGATAATGTTCCTATTTAAAGCTTGACTCTTCTGTAGTTACGTCATGTACTGAGACTGACAGAAAATGAAAACGGCTATTTTCTAGGTCAATTTGGAACAATTTTTGAAACGTTTTATCACACCTCTGGTTTTTCCCGGGAATCCCCAGTATTTTACAGTTCTATACTGCTATCATCCATTTCCCATATTTCTCACATATTTTTAATCTTTCTAGGAAAGGTGGCAATAAACATTAAAGAGCCGATCCTCCCTATACGCAACCCATACTGCCAAACCACAAGGGGGCGCCCCTTGCTCTTAAATGTAAGTCTGTACTGTGCTTTGATTTTATTTAGGCATGAAAACACTTTGAAATAAACATAAAAATTGTAAAATTCCCTTCCTCAAAACAGTCCATGTAGAAACTGTTTTCTAAATTGATTCTTTACACGAGATTTAAAGTGAAGCAAAAGTGGACACTGGGTTTTGGGTGCGTGTTTACAGATGGGGAAATCCCTTAATTTCACATCCCAGCGTTTATAGGTATGGCTTTATGAATTTTTTGGGGAGATGATAATTGGGTGAATAAACTGTTTGTAAAATGAGCCGTTTATCAAAAAAGTAAAGTGTTCCTTTAAAAAAATTCAAAAGGAACTCCTGATTGCAGGAATACTACATTTTCATTTTACTCTGATATTATATTCTAAGAAATTATTATGAAGATGTTTTTGGTCTTCAAGCACAAAGTGCAGACACACAAAAAGTCAACTTTGAATGCATGCTGAATTTAAACAGGAAACCCCTTTAAAATCATTTTGGAAATGAAAGGGAGACTTGATTACAGGTTTCAGATTCAAAATACTTGAAATACTGGAGTGATTCTTTAAAGTTCTTAAAATACAGTCAAGATCTCTATACATCAGAGGTTATTTTGAAAAGTCTTCATCGAGAAAGCACAGGCACGATTTTGAATCACAAAGCTCTGCGACTTTGAAAGTGGCAAAAGGAGTCAAGAGAAGAATCTTCAAGGTTACTCTATTCCAGCACCGCCTCTGAACGACTGAAAGATTTAAAGGTTAAACGCGGCAAGTGGAAAAGGAAAGACAGCGAGTGAGCTTGTGGAAGAGAGAGAGAAAGGCCTAATAGAATTACAGCAGCCTTGTGACAGCGGTGCAGACGGGTCACATGGCGAATTAAATGGCTCTCTGACCCATGCCAGAACTGAGCCTTGACCTCCGCTCGACCCGTGGCACCCGCAACATTGCCATGTCACTCACGGCGCATCTCAGCGATCCGTGCGCTCATTCGCAAGGACAATGTGGCCCACGAGAACCGATTTCTGAGCTACTACGAAATGCATCGCTCATCTGTGGCGGGGAAAAGTTCACACGAACAGACCTGTGAGTAACGTTGAACGTTTTGTTTGAGTTTCGGGTTCATTTCGTGCCAAGCAAGCGTTCACTCATGCCTGCAAACAATTCCACAATGCGATGCACTTCCAATTTCACAAGGCACAGGAAAAAGGACGAAGGGAAAAAAATGACTAGTCAGCTGAAGTGTTGTACTTACTGTCTGCCTGAGAGGAGAATTGTATGCAGCTCAGCAGTAGCAGAAGAGGAAGCCCGACGGGCAGGAGGGGCACGGATGTGCAAGTGTTAGGCACCATGTTCCAGGTTGGCACTGCTCCTCCTCGATCCCCGCTCTGCTCTTGCAGCTCTCAAGCAATCATAGACTAAAACCTGAAGAAAAAGAAAGAAAAACACATTAGCATTTGATTCAAGGTAGAATAACCAAGCATATATAATACACTGGGGTTGAATGGTAGGATGATATATACAGTACCGCAGATAAAAATTGTTTTTGTATACCGCGTCATGTAAATAAGTGGGTGTGGCAGAGTGTAAAGGGAAAGGACTTCAAAATTTACCCCTAAAAAGTGGGACAACACTACAACACCCTCATACCTCATCACATGTCGTTGGGAGCTCTTACTTCACATATGATCAACGATGGCGACTGCTGTAGTTTTTCTAGTTGTGTTATTTTTTGGTATGTTTTGAAAATTACCAAAGGCAACAATATTGTGTAATTAAAATCATATAATGTGGCAATAAGCTCATACCTGTACTATGTATTTACACACATTCTTCTATGTAAACACCCAAAAACAATATTAACATTACCAGACACTGAAAAAGGATGAATTACCAGCCACTAGACTATTCTGTCAGGGTATGCATACCCTATGCCTTCAAGCAAAAGAGAATCAGGACACCCCTACGCCTTGATGTGAACGCGCAAAATGAGAATTAAAGGGAAGGGCTAAGGGGTAGAATTGGGACTGGGCCTAACTCATGTGCAGTGTGTGTGTGAGGTTGAGGAAATTCGGTCAGGAATCTGAAGTGAACCATTACTTTTGATTCAGATTAACTGCTTTGCATTACCAACTTAAAACTGTGACGTTTTAGTACAGAATAACTCTGTGTACAATATCCCTCAGTATGTTAAACAGTCTTGTGTATAGCGCTAAAGCCTATGCCAACTAACAGCCTTCCTCAGGTCCTAATGCCCAACGCTTAACATGACTGATTCACATGCAGGCCCTGTAAACATTCGACAAGTAAAATAAAAGTAAGCTATGTCATAAAATGATTAGACTTGCTTGATATATTGAACAAAATATATGAAAAAAAGTATTGACTTATTAACTGTGCAGGCCCTGTAGACATTTGAATAGTAAAATCAAAGTTAAATACACAAATAAAAGTAAGCTATGTCGTAAAATGATCAGACTTGCTTATTATATTGGATAGAACATATGAAAAAACAAGTGTTGACTTATTATCTGTGACACCAATCATGCAAATCTTAATACATTATGTTTTATTAATCTTTTTTTCTTTACAATATCACTCCAAAGCAACCTCCAGCTGGGATTCTATGTTACACTAATAAAAATAATAAGGAAAGGATTGTGTTCTATCTAAGAACAAAACATCAATTACGTAACTTCACAAGTCTGATTTTAAGCAAAGAGAACAAAATCTTAAACCTAAACTCCTTATCTCTTATATATACTTATTTTTTAGGGATTTTCACCTTCATTTTGATATAGGACAGTGGACAGTTCAGAGGGGAAAGCATTGGGAGCAGACAAATCGGCAAAGGACCACGAGCCGGGATTTGAACTATGGTCACCGTGGCACTTCTGTGCTGTTTGTCGGCGCACAGTACAACTAGGCCCGGTTTTCAAACACATAACATTTATTTTAGTTTTAGAAATTTAAATACTCATAAGTACTAGTAAAACATAATATTTATGGTTTGTAAAATGCACACTGATGAAATAATAATCATTTTTTAAACATAAATAATGGCAATAGAGTATATAAAGCTTATGTGTAAAAGGGTTCAAAATACACAAACAGAAAAGACATTGGAATCAGCTCAGCCAAAAGGAGGACAGGAACTATTGAAGTTTAGTTATCATATGCCTTTTCTTGTTTTTGTGGAAAAACTATCTATATTATTACTGTGAGGAAAAAAGCATGAAATAGAAATGGTCACACCACCCACCCCTGCTGTATACTACTGGCAATGAGGGCATGATGAATTGAGCGGTCTTACTGAAGGCAACAGGGTTAACGAGGTAAGGAAATGCTCTTTTATCAAAGCAAACTAAACCCATAATCTACTGCCGCTTAGATAAATATCAAAATAACAAGAGAGAATTGGGAATTCCCAATAAAAGGCCACCACTAAAGGTGCCCATTAAAACAATAAAGTAGCTCAACACAGATGTCTCTAGATGTCCTGAAGTGTGTGGTGGTATTTACTGTATGGTCACACACAGTTCCCTAAGGACAACTGGCTTAAATCAGCACTCGCATTAAGTTGTTCCAGAAGTTCAGCTTGTCAAGCTAAGCTGTTCACATCTGAAGCAATTTAACCTGTCAAGACAACCTTTTGATTAACTACACTAAGGGCTACATAGAAAAGGCAGCTACATACTGTACATGGAAAGACAATATGTTATCTTGGTAATCATCCTGTCCAGTGAGGGGTTTTAAATGTGCTGCTAAGTGGTTGGAATAAAACTCCTGCCAGATTAGGTTTACATGAATAAAAACGAGGCTGTGAGAGACAGATGAATCTTTAAGGTTCAGATAATCTTATTCTATTTTTGTTCTTCATTCAGGTGTAAAAACAAGTTTAAAATGACTCAGCTTTGTACAATCAAAAGGACATAACATGGCTGCACGTTTACTTTTTGTCTCATTTCACTTGAGCAAGTGGAATAAAAACAGTGATGCGGGATATTTAAAGCAACTTGTTAAAAATAAAACATTTGTTACTACACTGGTTATATGACTTTAAAATAGGGCTGCACGATACTGGGAAAATCTGCAATATGTGATTATTGGTGAATATTGCGATAACAATATTTCTTGCAACACTACTTTACTCTTAAGCAGGGGTGCCCAAACCTTTTCTTATGAAGGGCTAAAATCAAAGCTTGATTGAGAGCTGTGGGCCGAAGGTAAATATAGCAAACTGTATAACATTAAAGGGTAATTTCCTCATTTATTTTATAATATTTACAAAGAAAAGATTACTCCAACCGTGTTTACTAATGCATTCTAATTTTTTTTTTCATAAATGTATGTTATTTTAAACTCTGCCTTGTTTTGCATGCTAATGTCTCCTGCTTTGTCCCCTATTCGTTAAGTGACGCTATGTGCATTTTTTCAAAAAAAAATCTTGTTTCATTTACAACATTTAATTGTAACATTTAATTTCATTTTTGTTTATTGTTTTTAGCTCAACAATAAAACAATCAGACCAAAAGTTACATTCAAATAGAAATGAGAATCTGTTAAAGGCATTCCCCAACCCTTTCCAATCATTTTCTGTCTGGCAGGCCAAATCAAGGGATACAAAGGGCCAACTTCTAATTTCATTAGCAACTTTTTCAAATATTGATCAGACTTAAATTAACTGGTTATTGATTTTTTTTTCATCAACAAGGATGATAGGTTGTGTAGCTTTATTTTGAAATCAGCTGACTCGCTGTTTAGCTGTGTGTCCACCAAAGCGTTTTTTTTTTTTTTTTTGGAAACTTAAGCGATGTTCAAAAACAAATGTGAGCGCTTCTCCACCTGTCAATGGGTTTTAAAAATGCTAAGCACTCCGATGTTTGGCAACACAGCTGTTGTTTTAAAAACATTGTGGTTCCCATGGCAACAACAACAAAAAAAGGCTCAACGGGCATTTCTGCTGTGCAAAAACGCTTTGGTAGCCTTAAGCGGGTCGCACACCGGATAAGCTGCTCAGCGCCAAAACACGGCACCCACATGACAGTTGGAAGTATCACACACCAGATGCACATTCGAATATGAATATGTTATTTAATATGAAACTATTCAGACGGCGTTCTGTGGTATTGCAGAAATATGAACTGTGTCCTGAGGTGCCGTGGACAGCCGCCGACTTGCTGTGCGCTGTGAGTACTCTAATAGAAATCTATATTTAGAATTCTAAAATGCACGGTGCTACGAGGCCTTTAGGGACCGATCACACCAAATGTGTATTTCCATTCTGCGCTTTTTATGTCGCTAAGCAACTACTGAAACAGCTGCATATGGTGAATGAGTATTGATATTGTTATCATTTTATTATTTATTAATACTGTGATATTCAAGATTTGTGAAGTCATACAGTTTCGAATACCTTGAAACTGTGACCACTAGTCTCTCCTCCATCTTTAAAAGTCTCTGTAGTAAACTCGACAGCCCAAACACTGCTGTCACCTCACCGAAAACCCCGCCTCTGCTTTCATTTGAATGGAGATTGGAAAAGACACGACTAACGTAGCGCGTTTTCCACTCAGAGTTGACTTTTTATTAGGTGCACAGCACGCAACAGCAAAAAAAAACAAAAAACGTAGCAGGCGCTTAAAACATGAGGAGTGAAGGAAACAAACAGCACACAAAACACTTGCAGACATTAGTAAACAATTCAAAAGATGCGTTTCTCAACGCGTTCGCTGTGATCGTCCTTATAAGCTAATGAAAAATATTAAGAGGAAATGGGTTACCCAATTTTGAGATGCTACTGCATCAGACTAAATAATATTTTGGGTTTTTTCCAGTAATGTAAGTCTACCGGCAATGTTGCTAATGCAGCTAATTATTCTTTACCTAAAATAAAGCCTTATTAGTTGAAGACCATATTTTTAAAAATAGCTTGATGTCAACAAAAAAACAAGTTTAAACAGTGGCTGAAACATTTTGAGCTTGTCTAGGTTTGACCTCATCTACACGCAATAAAAAAAAACACTTGTTCACATTGCTTTTAGGGTATATATATGCAGCATGCAAAACACTTGCAGCCATTAGTTAACAATTCAAAAGCTGCGTCTCTCACCGTGTTTGGTGTGATCCACCCCTTAAGATAATGAAAAATATTAAGAGGGAACAGATTAACCAATTTTGAAATGCTGCTGAGTCAGACTAAATACTGTTTTGGGTTTTTTGTAGAAATGTAACTCTGCTAGCTAATGCTAATTTAGCTAATTGTTCCTTACCTAAAATAAAGCCTTATCAGTTAAAGACAAAATTATAAAACTAACTTGATGTCCACAGAAAATACAAGTGTAAACAGTGGCTGAAACATTTTGAACTTATCCACATTTGACCACGTCTACGGGCAATAAAAAAACATTGTTCATATTGTTTTCACGTTATCTATGCACCAAAAGCGCACAAACATAAGACATTAATTTACACTTGCACTAAAATACAAGTCTCACTTTTAAAATTGTAGTCTTTTTAATTCTGAAAGTATGTATTCATTCGTTTCACACTGAGCAGTCATGAGAAAGTGATGTAGAGCACAACAACAACGCAACAAAAAAAGATAAAACCGAAATCCCAACATGAAAGTAGAAATGGTAATGCATCTCAGCTGACCACTTGTGATCGCATCACTGCAAACACATTATTACCAGGTAGAAACCTAGTCTGAAGTGTCTGAAAAACAACTGCAACCGCATTCAATTCACACTTGAGTGGGTTCTTTTAAAGCATGTTATTTGAGTGTTAAATACTCAAGTACGCTAAGCATTCTTCTTTTCACATGGGACACAAAACACTTCGTCTGCCTGCCACAAAGACTCCAGTCCAGTATCACACAAGCTGCGAAATACTCCATCCACCTGAGGAGGCGTCGACTGGCCAACAATCATGCAGATTTCAGATGCGTGTGGAAACGCCTGGCTTCTGGCTGCCGTGTTTGCGAGATGGTGCCAGAAACAACAATGAACAAACAGATCCTAACAGAGTGGTGTTTAAAGAGTGTGTTGATTTATTTTTGTTCATCCTAAAGGCTTTTTGTTAATCTTTTTTGACAAGTGGGTTTGTGCGTAAAAATAACAAGAGACGACGTACATGTTGAGTCATAGCTCGGTTATACCAAAACTCCCCGAGGGGTTTCAGCACCACAGCGAACATAATAAACCTTCAGTACCTTTGGAGGCGAATCAAAAAAAAAAGGAGCAGTAAGAGCAGTTGATTAGGTCAGCAATAGGGAGGGAAAAGCAAGACATGTATTATGATTCTAGAATGACCTACATTTGGGAGAGCTGTTAGGATTAGCTAACTGATCCACATTTTTTTAAAACATACCTCCAAGTCAAAAGCCAATCATTTAAAACCTACCTGCCAATCAACAAGCTCTTACACCACGCCTGGCTTGTTTGTTCAAGCCGGGGTTACTGAGAGAACGAGTAAATAAACCGATAACACCACAATAGCGAAGCTAGCATACACATTAGATGAGATTTACCCAAGGAGCAGTGATACTGCGCAATACACTCTGCTCAAACACTCATCAATCTCATAACCCTGTTGAAAAGTCATGCTTTTGCTTTTGAAAACCAGGCTGCTACTCAAATTTATTGTGCTTTTAGCGGGAATCCAGGGGATTATTGAGGATTATGATCTGAACACGGATCATCATACCAAAAAAACGGCACTTGTGGTTATTCAAGTGCATTTTATATCACAAATGCTGACATTTATGCTCTAACACTCATGCTTACAGGTCACTTTAGATAAATATGTGAAGAAGGAGCTCAAGACAAAATAACAAAAACATACTTAAATGCAAGAACAAAAACTTGTCATATTTTACCTCAAAAGCGCAAGAAAATCAATAAAATGTATAAAAAAACCTGAAAAAATAAATTATGTTTGCTGTTTGTTTAAACTACGCAAATAAAGTTGACAGCTTCACTTGACTCAATTTAAGTTAAGAAAACTCAAAAATGTTTGTTGCCTTAAAAATTAAAGTTGAGTCAACGTACATTTCTTCGAGGGAAAAGTTCAGATCAGATGTGTGCTTTTGCGAAAGTCTGTGTGGTCAACAAACACACTGGAATCTCAGTGAATACTTGCTTCACATATATAATAAATATGTCCACATTATGATTCAAGTCTGTACTTTTAAATGAACCAACTACACCTGCAAACAAAAGGTGTTGGGTTTTATATAAAACAAACACGAGGTATAATCTTATCCTTCAATGTGGAAGTGCGCTCGTTTTTGTGATTGTTTTAGAACTTCCGATTCAGTTTCCTATGGGAGAAATGACCAGGAATAATAAACCGCAGAAAACAGTCAAACTACTTGCTCTACAAACAAGTGTTTGCATGGCTATACAGACAAAATCGAATAATATAATAGGAAAATATCAGTTTGCAACATCAAGCAGCAAAACAAGCTGTTTTTAATGTCAAAAAATGAATGCAAGTGAATGAGACCGAAAATCTTGAGCCAAAAGGATTCAAATGGCTGCGATTGCTTGTACGCGGAGAATAGGGTGAATAGTCCATCCTGTCAAACACACGACACATGACAGCAACTACACCAACACCCACAAACTTGTAAACAAAGATGCGCTGTCATTTCAGGAGGAGAATCGCCATCAAGGCCGTGTTGTGAATTACTTCAGAAGACCAGCGCGATCTGACGAAGCACTATCCAGGAAATGATAATGTATAGAACGGCCATAAATGAGGTTGGTGTCGTGATCTCAGACCTTTGGAATGTGCATGCACATTAGCTTGGGCAGCTTAAAATTTTTTGTTTGATTCACATGTTTAGAAACTAAACTCCTGAGACAGTTGTTGTTTAATTTTATTGGTGATTCCAAATATGTAATATAATCGTAAGCTTGGTAAAGAGTTTTGGAGAATTTTGATGTTTCCCTATTCTGACAAAATACCCAAGCATACTGCCCGAGATGCGTTTCAAAGATCGCTGCAGAGTGAAATTAGTTGCCTTAACGGGACATTTTTATAATCTTTAAAAATCTTTATGTTTATATTTGAGTCATCAATGGCATGTGATTCTTCAGAAATAATTAAATTATGCTGATTTAGTGTTATATAAGATTTTTATTCAAAGTTTGATACGTTTTAATCATCCAGTTTTGCTAAATAGCAATTTCAAAACAATTTTCACCTGTTACTACATCATAAACGTCTTTGCTGCTAATTTTGATCAATTCCATCCAATATAAATTTCTGTCAAAAACATGTCTTACTAACCTCAAACACAGACATTACGAATCAAGCCGTGACTAGCAACTCCACATTGTGACATGCTAATAAAGCGTCGTAACTAAGTGAAGGTTCATTACTCCTGCCTCTAGACAATCTCATCAGTGTGAGAGCCACAGGAATATCTCCTTAAGCCCACTGTGTTGCTAACAGAGGATAAATAAACACTTCTCTCCCCTTGTCACTCTTTAGGCACATCTCCTTCCAAGCTCTCCGGCGCCAGTGATTGCTTTTCCCCTAATGGCCCATCCAGAGATAAAGACAACAGGAGATCTATGGCAGGGCCTTGTGTAGACAACCTTATTGACGTCTTTAGGGAAGATAAAGCTGAGTCCTTCCAACCGAACCTGTGTTGAGAGAAAATTGTCCGACACCATAAACTGAATGGGCCATGGCTTGTGGATTGAGCTGGCGTGTGATTTCAACTATACCGTGCTGATGGCCCAGTTTAATCTTTCATCGTTTGACAAGTTTATAAAACATATGACCTGAGAGCAAGTCTGAGATAACTCAGAGAGAGAACAGGAGACGGTAAATCTGATGAAATCAAATAAAAGTTGGAAGGTAAGCAAATTACTCGGCGCTACACTTCATGTGGGAGACGCTTTCTCTTGACATTCGGGTCTGAGCTGCAAAACAGCAATATGCTGGAGTTACATTAATAAAGACCTTTTGTGCTCAACTCACAAGCTTCCTGATTTTTTTAAAAATTAATAAAATGGCATTGTTTAAGGTGATGCAGTGGCGCAGTAGGTAGTGCTGTCGCCTCACAGCAAGAAGGTCGCTGGTTCGAGCCTCCGCTGGGTCAGTTGGCGTATTTGTGTGAAGTTTGCATGCTCTCCCTGCATTCGCATGGGTTTCCACCGGGTGCTCTGGTTTCCCCCACAGTCCAAAGACATGGTGTACAGGTAAATTGGGTAAGCTAAATTGTCCGTGGCATATGAGTGTGAATGAGTGTGTATGGATGTTTCTCAGAAATGGGTTGCAGCTGGAAAGGCATCCGCTATGTAAAAATATAAGCTGGATAAGTTGGTGGTTCATTCCGCTGTGGCAACCCCAGATTAATAAAGGGACTAAGCCGAAAAGAGCAGTTATTTAGCAACTATAAGCTAAATGCAATCAAAAATCAAGTTAAATTTGATGGTTGCCAAGAAATTAGTACAATGTTTAGGGTATTTATGATATTGTCAATTACTATATGTGACCATGGACCACAAAACAAAAATTTAGAGTTTTACATCCCCAGTAAGCTAAGTAAATAAGCTTTCCATTGATATATTGGTGTAAAGGATGGGATACTATTTAGCCATGAAACAAAAAAATAGAATCTGAGGGTTCCCAAAAATTCTACATACTGAGAAAATCACCTTAAAATTTGTCTGAATGAAGTTGCACACACATTATGAATCAAACATCAAAAAGTAGGACATTTTAAAACATATTCATGGAACATGATCTTTACTTAATATTCTAATGATTTTTGGAATTAAAAATAAAAATGTTGATATTTCATTTCAGGGTCACGAATCTATCAAATGAAAAACTCACTTATATTTTATATTTTCTTTGATCAAACCAAAGTAGTTTTTTTTCTCTTTTTTTCTCTCTAATGGAAAATATTTTTTGTCTGGTGAAAAGATTTTTCTTGTTCTGATCAAACAAACAAAAGTACAGAAGTATAGTACTAATTACTTACTAACATAAAACAATCTAAACAAAAAACAATAAACAGCACCACAAAAATAAATAATATTTAAAATGACACATGCACTATAATTTGAAAGTGGTATAGGTTGAGTGTTTAGAATGCTGAGGGTATAGATTTACTTTATAGATATCCTTTTTTTTTTTTTACATGTGTTTTGTTTTGTTTTGACTTGTTTTATTTTACATGTGACAATCTCGCTGGGCTTCTAAGGTAATTTTCTACTTATTCCAAAAGGCAAAGCTCGCAATAAAATCAAAGCAATCTCTTGGTTTACAAGTTTATGGGCATTAAGGCTGCATGATTAATCGAAAAAAAAAATTGTGATCTAGATTTTTAATTCTGCTTTTCTACAATTCAGCCAATTATATTTTCAAGATCAGGACAGAAGCAAAAAGGCGTATGCACTAGCCTTCTCAGCAACATGGACACCTCAAATGGAGTAACACACTTTATCGATTAGGTATAATTAACTCAAATATGTCATTTCTGTCTTCATGTAATGATGTATTTGCGGCATCGAAATCACATGTGATCTGACCGCGAGCTGTTTGTTTACTGCCGAGAGGACGCACTCATGCCCTCTAACGATGCCTACTTCAGTGAACAGAACCTGCATTAGAAACATCTTACATAAACAGTAATTAGTTTTGTGTAATTTGATGCAAAGATGATATAACACATACATAAATACATATAAGATACATCATAAGAGTCTTGTGAAAAGGGTCCATTTTTTAAAAATACTCTTTGAGACTCCAGCATGTTTGCTGACCCCAGAGGGTTCATAATAATGAAGCTGCAGAAACTGTCGTAAAGAACACACATCTGGGCCAAGCCCCTCTCCTGGAGAATCTTCAATCTACAATAATTAATGATTGGCTCTTTTATTGGAAGACGAGGCTTCCTTCCCCTAAAGCAGGGGTCTCAAACTCAATTTACCTGGGGGCCGCAGGAGGCAAAGTCTGGGTGAGGCTGGGCCGCATAAGGGATTTCACGAAAAAAAGTCCTCAAATGTCATTATTAACAGTTTTAATTATTTCTTCTGAACATGAAGTGTCCTGAACATTAATAGAACATTGAGTGAAGATTATGAACAGTTCTTCTGAACATGGCATCTTTTGCCTACTTCTTGCTGCCAGAGACTTGACAGCGCTTCTTCTCACAAATCTGAACCACATTTGGCTTTAGAGCGGAAGCAGTTGAGACCCTCAGTATGGCTTGAAGATGATCATCATTAAGTCTAGACCTGTACTTTGACTTATTGAAGTCCTAGGGAAAAAAAGTGGGGGAACTCACTCAAAACTTCTATTTCCTCACCTAAAAAAAAGGCGTATATATGTATAAATAAAACACCCCCACCCCACTCCAGTCACATCAGTCTGTACCAGTCTGTATCTACCTATAATATCAATATATAGGCCTATAAGATGCAGGGCAGGTACGTGCACACATAGGGCTCAACCTGTGCAGAGCACATGCCCTTTTTAGTCTTGCATAGAAAGTGCCCTTCCAAAATGATCAAAAGTGCCCCCGCAACGCGACACACCCTCGGTCCCGCCCTTCAGTAGGCGCACGATAACACCGCTCTTGAGTACGCGCGCGACAACACAGCTGATCAGAACGCGCGCGACAACGCGCATTGAGTGACAAGCGCGCTGTGTACGGATAGAATCAGCGGAGCGGGGAGCGCTCTCTCTCGCCGCTCTGCTGATTCTGGCAGAGTACAGCGGTCGGCGTGGGCCACAAAATATTGCACTGAGGGCCGCAAATGGCCCGCGAGTTTGAGACCCCTGCCCTTAAGCATCTATATTGACCATTGCGTTTTTCCTAATTCAAAACTATACAAGTGACTTATCTAGTTAACTCAATACTCTTTGACTAAAAATATTTTTTATTTAAAAAAAATGTTATTTTTTTTACTAAAAATAACTTTTGTAACAGAATTTTAGTAAGTTTTGCAAAAACTTTAATAATGTTTTACTGTAGCTACGATTTAAAATCATAAAAACCATTGTCTTGAATTTGTAGAAAACTATTTTTTTTGTATTACTGTTTTTTTCCACAGTAGCCAGCCAATCATCCATTACCTAATCATTCATCTTAATTTTCACTACATTAAATCCCTAGTTATAGTAATGCTTTCCTTAGCAAAACCAAGATGACTAAAATATTGCCCACATCCGTTGGCGTATCATTCTTGACATTTAAAGTCTTTCCCGGAGTGATTTTTTTTTTAATCTCTATGATAAGGTCTCTATTTACATTAAAGTATTACATTAAGCCTTCAAGTACAGTGTGACGGAATGTAACATGACTCATTTGAACAAATGTATAGGCCTGGAGTATTGACATGGCAACAGTACACGTGAGACATAAATAGACGAGACTCTCTTGTGAGTGGATGACCAAACGTTCCCTTAGACCTTTCTGTCAAGGCATGAGCCTGCAATCATATTTGACTTACAGAGCGACGGCATCAGATGCGGCGACAGCGCTCTCATTTATTCAATCTAAATGGCAATAAGAGAAGCAAAAGCTCTCCGAATAAGACATAACCAGGAGATTTACTGTCATATTGTGAGGATTACCAAAAGTCCTCTCATTCCGTCCTGCAGCCACAAATCAGTCGAAAGGTAATTCAACAGAAACCAAACACGTATTGAAGAAAGGCTTCACTGTTTGAGTTATTACTGATGTCGCAGGTGTAAATGTATTATATGCAAAGAGCCAAAGCTGTTTTGTTTGGGAAAATAAATCATTTAGTTAGCTAATGACAATGCCGAGACTCATGGCCTCACACAGTGGCTTGGGCTCAACTTTAGTCTGATTTATTGGCTAACGCTTCAACATTCAATTACCTCTTAAACCAAAAACAAACACAAAAAAATATACCAACAGAATGAGTCAACTGCAACAGGTTATTTTCTTGCTGAAGACTGCTGATTATAAACCTACAGTTGAACACAAAGCAATCTCAATCTAAGTCGACCGTGTTACGTACACAACACAGAAACACAATGCCTGTGAAACCCCCCACAGCCTGCTAAGTTTACCCTCGGCACCGGCGCTCAATTCACACACAAACAAATGGAAGATATGTCAACAGAGACCTGCGACACCTGAATCAATACTGCCTGAGACTGAATAAGCACACCTTGACAATGAAGCACTTCATTAGAACAAAATACTTCTTGAGATCTGAATTTTTAGAAGCTAAATCGTTCTAGTACCAGAAATAACACTGATGGAAATTACATTTTGCCTTTATTCAGGAACACTAAGATCATTTTCATTTTAAATGATTATTATAAATACCCATAACATAGTATTTTATTGTATTATAGAATTTTATAATAGGAATGCAATAGCCTCTCGAACAAAAGACACTGTGATTTCCGGTTAGGTGAGCTATGGAGTTGAACCTGTTCGATAAGAGGTCCCAATTTTTTCTGAATTAAAGCACATTTTTACTTAATACCAAGTGCCTGCAGATAATTGTGCCTAATGGAGTTCATTTTAAACTAATCCTGTGCAACAGAAATGAAAACTAAAGGCAATAAACAGGCTAACGTGCAGACCTCGCAACAGCGACCTGCAACAGCTAATGCATCCTCGAATGAGCACGATATCGTCGCAGGGGGGTTGACGGACTAAGCTGGAAACAGCTTCAGGCAACATTCAGACTCTTAAAATTTAAATAATCTCATCGGGATCTGGCAAAAATATTTCACTCTGAACTACAGTCCATGCTAGGCGATGACTTATCACCCATCAAAAGGGAACTTCATGACGTGAAATGTTCACACTGAAAAGTGAAGGATATGGAACAAAAGACGCAACGCACCAAGCAAGGGGAAATAAATGTAAAAATAAAACAAAGTAAAAGCATTAACCCATAAAGAAATGTTTTGGACAATGCTGACAGCCTGAAAGATGCATCTGTTTTCTTTGTTCTTTAAATGGTGTTACAGTGCACGTTGTAATTTTAAATTGCTAAATTTTGGTTAAAAATTCTATAAATTTAATTAATTTACACTGTAGTACTTCTATAATAAAGTATATGTTTGATACAAGTTAATGTTTGCCTTCAAACTTTTTTTATTTTATGGCTAACCTTCATGATCACCACCAATCCACTCGTGGTAGTTCGCTGGTGAACTACGCATATCACACTAACGAACTACAATTCCCATACAACTCCCCTGTTTCACGCACACCTGTTGCTGTTCACCACTGATGATTCACACACAAATGAATTCCATCATCACTGATCATCTGGACTACTTATCCACCACACATACAACAGTCTTTGTTTGAAGTCATCATGTGTTAGTTTTGTTTGCTATTTGGATTTGCCAGCAGTGTTCCTGAACTTAACTTTGTTATTTTGTTATATTCTGACCGCTGCTAAGTTTTTGACCCTATGCATGTTTTCAAGTATGTTTTGGATGCCCTGTATGTACCTGGTTTGCCCCTGTTTTGACTAATGCCTGCTTACATGAATACTCTTATTAAATTGCACTTGGATCCTTACTTTTGTTGTCCAAGATTTGTCTCAGCATGTGACGATATTAGGACAATATACATTGTTTCATTCCAAATGATATACATATTACATTATTAAATGAATAGTATTCTCATGTCAAAGTAACAATGTGTCATTAAAATAAAATAAAAAAGTTATGCTGCTTCATTCTACAGCTATGATGCCATTTTATTAGAAAAGGTTTTCCAGAAACAGTGAGATTGTTTACATTCACACTATTACGCTGATCACCATCAAAAATGTGTAAGTTGAAATAGCCTGTTTTACTGGATTACATGCAAACTGACAAACTGCATTTGCTTATGTTGTCAGAAACTCTGTTTGTAAAAAAAAAAAAAAGGGCTATTTCCAACTGGATATTTAAAAAATTAAGCATCTTTATTAAACTCAGGGTACTCCAATGTGCAATTGACATTTTTTTAAGATGCCATCTTAGAAATTATAAAAAAAATTTTAACAACACAAAATTTAGAATGAACACATTCTGAATGAAACATGGAAATGCTAAATTACAAAGAGCAATTATAAAGAACAAACTGTCTAGCTGTTTATAACCTTTTAACAAAGAACAAATGTCATTAAAGCAAAAATGTTTATATAAAAAAATATATATTTTGGCAATGATATTGCAACTGGCACACTGTGTTTGCAAATAAGCAACCTGACAGTCTGTACTAAACATTATTTTGATGATAAATAAAGCATTAAAAAACCTACTCCAGCAATCTCAGTGGGAAACTTGAACAGACTCATTCTCTTCTCAAATATGATTGCTTCAATGTACCACTGTTATAAACACACAAAACGAGAAATTATTTTAATAATAGCTTAGGTCAGGGATGCCCAAACTCAGTCCTGGAGAGCCGGTGTCCTGTATATTTTAGTTCCAACCAAGGCTGGGCGATATGGCAAAAAAAAAAAAAAAAAAAGCTAAACTATGCAGGACACCGGCCCTCCAGGACCGAGTTTGGGCACCCCAGGCTTAGGTCATCAGTCAAAAATGGCAAAACATTGCTACTACACAGTAAAAGGAAATTTGTGGACTTTAAGAGAGCAAACCCTTATAATTATGAAGTAAACACTACGTTCATATTTTTAATACTTAAGTCAATGGGTTACAATTACTGACTTTTTTAAAATCAACTTTTTGCATTTAAGGCAATGGGTTTACATTTTTCAAAGATGTATGTGCTGTACTTAAATCTGCTGTAAAGACACTTTCCTGTTCCATATTACACATGAGCAATAAACTGAAAGAATGCTGGTTACGGTCTTTTATGCAGGACGCAATTGCAATAATGTGCAAAAATCGAGCTGGGTTGGTCAGTTTATGCATACATTTTTTTTTAATGACCTTACACTGATGAAGGACAACGGTAAATGCATTTACGTGACAAATATTGTCAACTTAAGCATAACTTATTTAGAAAAAAAATCTTACACCCTAAGACCCTCATAATCTCAAACTAAACCCTAACCATCAAAAGGCTCAATCTTCCTAATGCAAAATCATAGTAACTCATTTCCGACTCACCCAAGTGTCTGTCCATTGGTCAAAAGTTCAAGGCCCCTAGTCAATTTATTACACTTTTCCTTCAGCAGAACAAGCCATCGTGAGAGATTAAACAACCTCTGAGCAGGAATTTCACCACAAGTAAGAGATATTTCACTCGTGAAGAATCATCAATACCAAGTCCTTCATCATTGTATGAGACACGCAGCATGAGAGCGAGAGCTGCAAAGTCGAACAGCTATTTGAAAACTTAGAACCCAATCAATCTTCAGACAAAGTGGCTCTAAAGAGAGCAGCAGAGCACTGGCATGCAGCCTGACGTAGGCGAATACAAATGCAGGTGGCTTTCTTGAAGAGCTGAGTCCGGCCCTGAAACACAATCCTTTGCAGAGGCTCAGGTGGGGCAAGAATTTGGTTCACAATGCTGCTTTTCTGGCCACTGTTTGTGTAAAAAATGCTCTTAATAATGAGTGAACTTCCTCTGCTTGGCTGGAAGGGATGCAAGACCCATTGTTTTCTGAGAGTGTAAGTCCTTCTCTGTGTTAAGACAAAGATGGGATTAGCAGTAGGAGGCCTGTTAGCATACACTGCACCAAGCAGTAGGGGGAACTTTCTGAAGGATGAAAACAGAAGCATCGTCGTGGGAAAACAGGTTAACCTGGGACTTATTATCTCCTGCAATTATGCAGTAAATACCGCAAATGAGATTTTGCAGGTACAACACATCCATTTACGCAGCTGGATCAAGCAGTGGAGAAACTCCTTATCTGGTTTTAGGTTGACTCAAGGACTTTCAAAGAAGGAAATCTCATGACCAACCAGTAGAAGTGGGAATCTTTGGGGACTTACGATCCAATCCCAATTCTGGGGACATGATCTGATTCCCAAAACGATTCTTAACCTACATATTTACCTATTTATTCAGGTGTGCGAATACATCTTTGCAACTTTACAATTCCACCTTGAATTTGAGAGTATACGCTTTGGTTTTTGTTTATAGAATCTATGTATGACAGTGCTGCCACCTAGTTAAATTCCTCGTAAACGAGCTCTGAATGTAATAATGAAATGCTAAATTACAAAGTGCAATTCTAAATAACAAACAGTTCCTATTCCAAGAACTGTTATTTTTTAGTCAGATTCTAATCGTTTAAGATAGAAATGCCTTCACAGCAAAAATGTTTATTTAAAAAAAACTATATCTGGTTATTGCGTTTAGTTTAAAGCCACAGAGAACTGACTTTAAAAGTAGTGCACAATGCTTCATTCACTTACAACTCTTTCAATTGCATTCACAGTCTGCAAGTAACATACTATTCAGCTGTAGTCAATGTCCATCCATCATGTCAATGCTACCATGTCCACATTTTTTGTGATTCTAAACAGGTTGCGTAACATCAAGAAGTGCAGTGTGGGAAGAATTGGAACAGTGGACAACGGACAAGAAGCACAGAGCCACATTTTTTAAGTTTGTCCAAATTCATTTGCCTGTCAGTGCTTACCATTTCTCTGTTTCTAGCTTGCGGACAGCTTTCCTGCACCCTCACAATTTAATTTGAATACAGATTAAATTCAGAACCGTTGAGAATTAATTCAGATTCAATAGAGTCCAGTGCTCAGCACAAGAAGTTTGGCCAGAGGAGAAATGGTCCTGCCCAACTGAGCCTTGTTTCTCTTTAGGTTTCTTTCATTCACTTTCGTCAGTTGGTGACATTTTGTTCCTCGACACTTTGGACGCGATGGATTTCCCCTTCAGTGTTTGGACTTTCAGCAGTGAAAATTAAGCCACACTGAACTGAACTTCAACTCAGAAAACTGGACTGACACAGTTTCAATTAACTAGAACTTTTTTGTTAAGCTGCTTTGACACAATCTACACTGTAAAAGTGCAATAGAAATGAGCATGAATTCAATTGAACTGAATAGAGAAAGAATCACGATGCATCAATAAATAAATCTGTGTCAAACTTCCGCATCCTGTCGTCCTAAAGGTGTGCATAGGCAATGAGGTCTGTTGCCTATCTTTATTTCCATCTCTCAGCTCAACAACAGACAGCTGTGGCAGATGGAGGCATATCCACTACAGTCTCGTGAGGCTTCGGATTTAAAATGTAAAAGAGCAAGCAGCGATGGGGAGGAGGAAGAGGCAATGTCACAGGGCAGCAGACGTCAGGGACGGCTGCCATGAGAGCACAAGGCTAATTCAAGCACTAACAGACTTCCCGTCCAAGACAAACCAACAAACCACAGGCCTGTGAGGTGGCAAGTGGCTGCTTCTCGAACACGTCTGTAACCAGGGGACAGAATTTAAATGAGGCCCGGCTTCCGAGATGCTGGCAGATATGGGTTATTAGCTGCTTTTCTGAAGAGAACCCAACATGGAGGCAAGCTGAGCAGGTCCATTAGCATTCAGGGATGAATCGTAGGAACCTGTAGTGCTGCTTCCCCGCCGGTGAGAGCGGCAGGTATGGGAAAGTGTTCTGTTGCTGTATTTCACGTGGATGAAGTCATTAGTTTCTTTCACTCCAACTTGGCGATGGTTTTAACAAACAGGGCAGTGCACAGCGAAGCTGAGAGGAAGAAGAGAGGGATTAGCCTGATAGTTGCTTTTCACTGAAACTCTCCACAGCATAAAGGGTTTCTCTGACAGCTTGTGACTCACTTTGACCGCGACAGGCAAATTACCCAGGGTTTCACTTGAAAGGAGCGAGATCAAAAGAGCTACCATGGCCTCCTTCTCCAAAGCAGAGTCAATGTGCTTTTCTGCAAAATGGGTTTATATTGCCACACCGTTTCCCTCCCCGACAGTGGAATAGAAGAGGTCCACTCTGAGACAAAACTCAAAACCTCTTGCTCAAATTTTAGCAACATTTTCAAAACACATGAACAACCTGCCAAGCAAATTTGGCTGATGTGCTGCAATAAAGCAGAGTGACTAAATAACAACGGCATGAGAGATCATTGAATCAATTTACCTCTAAAATGCCCACTCAGGTGACAAGACAAGCCACTTAACCACAAACACACTGTGAGATTCCAGCCATGTGTATTAGGGTTGGGACACAGTGGTCAGCTACTGTGGTGTCCAATGGTGTTAAATTCAGTTCCTGGAGGGCCGCTGTCTGCCAGAGTTTAGCTCTAGCCTTAGGCCTTGTTGACACAGAGATGTGTTTAGCTGAATACATTCTCTTTTTTACTTGTTTTGTATTGTATAGGCATTTTGTCCAGATGGATCTGGTGTTTCGGGAGAGTGAAACCCCTATTTGTGTTTAAATCTTGGTCCTAGAGTTGACAAATCTGAAAATGACATCCATGTGTTTTTGTGTGATCAGCTAATCTGCATATTTTGTGAAATTATGATTTCCTTTGTCAGCTTGTAAACAGCCATCACTACGTCATGTAACAGCGACAACAACAATAGTGGACTATGGTATGGTATTATTTGCGGCAGACTGCTACAGGGAAGCTGTATGTTTACTTCTCCATTTTAGTGCAAATCCATTTTTTCTCCAACTCTGAGGCAAAATTATCAAAGTATTAAATATGAATATGATACTCAATGACAGTCAACTGTAAAATGAAAGCAATTACAAAACTATAAAATAGGTCTGAGCTATGAGGCCAAAAAAATCGTTCGATTTAAATTCCCAGAGGGGAACTCCAGCAAAGAGCATAGAATCACCAAGAAGCGACACTCTAGTGCGATTTTGGAAACAGCCACTAAATGACACAGCGGCCATTTTGGAATGAAAATTCCAATAAAACAAAAGCATATTATAACTCTGTAAAATAAACTATTAGTGCAAGTGCTGATGATTGTGATAGCAAGTGTTGTATTGTCGTCTTTCCGGTTGTATCTCAGCTTTAGTGCGCTTTTTAAATAAATAAATAAATAAATAAAAACAAAGCAGCTGCTTGCCATCGCGACAGCAATTAGATCCAAAGGACAGCCGATCGCTTTCACTCCAAAATGGCGGAATCCGGGGCTGTTGCTGGGCGCTGCTGTTGCAATGGAGCATTCTATTGAGTGTCGCCTCTTGGTGATTCCGAGCTCTTTGACTCCATGTAATAGATAAAATTGATTTATCGGCCAGCTCTACTATAAACTGTAAATATTTGAAATGTAAACAAAACTGGCTCTTGTTTTTTTCTTCTCAGATCTATTAAAATGCAAATCATACATGCAAACTCAAATGTATAAAAAAACAAGGTTTATGCATGCTCCAAGTCTTGTCCAATTTTGTGCATCTCTTTGCCAATATCTCTGCGCTACATACTGGTTCGGCATGTATGCTTACTCACTTTTTAGTCTGTTTTAATGTTGTAAACATATATATATATATATATATATATATATATATATATATATATATATATATATATATATATATATATATCATGTAAGTAGTTTTTTCCTTTCAGAAAGGCAAATGAAAAAGCATGGGGAATGGTAACCTTAACCAAACTCACCCGAACCAGCTATCTAAGGTCTTTCTGATTCTAGAAATTTCTATCCATGTTTTTTAAGGTGGGTGGAACTAAAGTCTGCCATACACTGGCCTTCCAGACCAAGTATAGTTTTACACTGATTGAATTAACCTAACCCTAGATTTTATTATTTTTTATTTTTTTAGAATAAATAGTGTTCACTAAACTAACCTTTGATATTTTACCCAGTGTCACTGCTTGATAATCTCCAATGCTGATTAAACACACCACAGACAGTGACTTCATTTTTAAGGCTTTTTACAATCCTCCAGTGAGCAGTGTGGACTCAGCAATGCATTTTTTTCATCAGAAAAATATCAAGGAATGATTCTGCTTTATTTTTCACCTTGACGACCTCAGTGCTGTCGGAAAAGAGATGACTGTATGGTTGACAGCCGACATCTGACAACATCCTTCCTATTTTCAGTTTGAGAAGCTGTGAATCTTGAGGGTAAAGACTATTTCACATTGCAGCCATTACTTGGCAAAAATAGAAATCCTTCCATCTGCTTGGCCGCGACATGTCGACACTGTAATGTGTCGCATGAAATAGATTGTCCGGAACCTGACATAAAATCCATCTTGTTTGGGTCATCCATCTACTCCTTCGCTATCTATCTCCCACCTCTTCCACACTGTCTAGACCTCCTTTTCCCACTTGGTGCTCTTCGATTTTCACCCTTCTGCTCTCACTGCTTCATTCACCCACCCCCGCACCCCCCGCCGTGGCTGCGGGGTGGATGTACCTGCAGTAAAAACAGTTCTCAGACTATCAATTACCTCTTCAACAGACACGCGATGTTGGCGCCGTCTCAAACAGGTTTTGCAGCTCTGCCAACAGAACATGCACAGACTCATGCTGAAGCAAACAGAGTTCATCAGCAACACCCACATTTACTTATGAACACCAGGTTATACGCACCACTGCGCTACGTACACACTAAGGTTATTATAATTTTGCATTTTTAGATTCATTTTTATTTCGATTCTTAAAATTTGCTGTACAATTCAGTTTCATTTTAGTCTGTTTTAATAATCGTTTTGTTAGTTTTAGTTTTACTCTATTTAGTTTCAATGTTAGTAGTTGTAGTTTAACAGAGTTAACAGCACATCAAGTGTTGACCTCTTTGTAATTTAATTGGTGACCACTTAGCAATTCAAATAAAAAAATTGTTTGGACAGAGATTGTATCCAAGACCATACAATGCAACATAAACAAAAATGAGTACAAATTTTGAAGAAATCAGACAAACTTCTTCATATTTAACATTATATATTATGTTTTTGTTGTTGTTGTTGTTGTTTTGGCAAATGAAGAAATGTTTGTTTGTAAAAGCGCCATCTACAGGTACTTCTCCTAACAGTTGCTGGACATTTTTACGCCACATGATGATTACTTACAGATTCTTACAAAAAAAAATTTTTTGTTTTTTTTATTTATGTTATTATATATTCATGTTTTCCATTTATTGTGAATTTAATTTTTGTTAACGAAATTGTAGTTTTAGTATTTGTTTACTAAAATAACCTTGGTAGGCACATGTATTTTATATAAAAAAGGTTAAGTATGATGCTTCGCAATTAAATACAAACTAAATTCACTACAACATGGTTATGGGAGCTGAAGCAAACACACATCAACTGACACTCTTTGTTATGTTGTGTTTTCTTGGGCAAATAAAGAATTGTTTGTCTGTAAAAGCACCATCTACATGTACTTCTTTCAACAGTTGCCAGACATTTTTACACCACATAATGATTACTTGCAGATTCTTATGAAAAACTTTACATTTATTTGATATATTTTTTATATTTATGTTATTTAATATTTATGTTTTCCATTTATTGTGAATTGAATTTCAGTTAACGACAATGTCATCTTAGTTTTTGTTTACTGAAATAACCTTGGTAGGCACATGTACTATATATAAAGGCAAGGTATGATGCTTCACATACAAATTGAACTCACTAGAATAGGGAAATGTGAGCTGAGGCGAACACAAGCATCACTTGACACCCTTAGTTTTGTTTGGTGTTTGGCAAATAAAGAAATGTTTGTCCATAAAAGCGCCATCTACAGGTACTTCTCATAACAGTTGCAGGTCATTTTTACTCCACATGATTACTTACAGGTTCTTACTAAAAACTTTAATTTATTTTTATATTTATGTTTTTATAAATGTATGTTTTCCAATTAGTGTGAATTTTATTTCAATTAACGAAAATGTAGTCTTAGTTTTGCTTCACAATTAAATAACAATTAAATTCACTAGAATAGGGATATGTGAGCTGAAGCAAACACATGCGTCACCTGACACCCTTTGTTTATGGTGGCCCAAAGGACCTAACGTGGGTTCAAGGAAGAAAGGGCAAGAAAAGTCAGCTCCTGTCAGGTCAGCAAATGGCCGAGATGTCTTTGTGTCACACTGGGGTGATTTTAGTTTGCAGAGACAGGGAGTTGTCCACATCTCCACTGTGGTGTTGACATGGTTTAGTGTCTTGTAGCCCAAAACGTCAATGTTAATTAGAATCTGATTATCCACTTGTGTTTAAGGACACCACATTTCATTAACTGACACAATCCCACCCATCACCATAAAGGACATGTTGTCTTATTGTTGTCTAGTCCAAAATGGAAAGCATTAACAAAAAGGAATGCAATTACAGAAGGCAGAGTTACATGTAAATATGACACCCAATGAAAGATAACCATAAAATAAAAGCAATTACAAAACTGCAAAGGACACACTACAAATATTTAAAATAAGGGGTGTAACAGATCACGATTGATCTGTGTTTCAAAAATATGCCACTAAATAATTGTTCAAAAATGATCCATCTAGCAATAAAGCATGAAGTTTTATGAGTGAATAAGTGAATCATTGATTGAAAATGAGACTAAAAATAATATGGGTTGTGCAAATTATAATGTTAGATTTCTACATTTAGTGTTATCAGCAATAAACAGTGATTTTTTTCACAGCACAGAATATTTTACAGTTTATTTTTATTCTGCTGATTATTTTTTCATTTTATTTTAAATAAAATTATAGGTTGTATGTTCTGTTTGTTGGAACCAAAAGTGTCTTGCAGTACTGTTTTTGTCATAAATTGAAAGCCAATTACATTTGTCTCCTCCCATTTTTGGCCGATCCGGAAAAATACTCTGATCCGTGACTAGAAAACCGTAATGTGATCTGTGAAATTTGGGATTGTCACACTACCAATTAAAATGTAAACAGACATGGCTCTCACTCTTTTCCTGATCTATTAAAAAAGCAATTCATACATGCAGCAAAAATAAAAAAGCTTAAAACATTATCTTAAAATATATAGTCGATAATTAGTTCAGGATATAAAACATTTTTATTGATAACTATAACTTGGTTGGACTGTACTGGCAATTGACTGAATAATAAGTGAAAAAAAAGTCACTAAATAAATAAAAAATTGGTAAAATATAATAAATATATAATAATGTGTTTATTCTATTTATCCAAGACACTAATACTCGTCACTGACTCAAACAGATTTAAAGAAACTAAAAGCTAGCAAATGTCTGATGACCAAAATGCCCAAGTCTAATGCGACCTCTAAATACCAGATTGACCTCAAAAATACTAACGTACTTAAAGCATATCATACTACTTTAAGCGCCAAGTCTAGCTGCCAAACTCGAAGACTTATGCTTTTATTATTGCTTACTCTTTTAATATGACAGTTGCGTTCTTCACGATCCCATCCGAGCAAACAGCTTGCCAGGAAAACGAGCTAAATCGCTTTTATTTACAAGGGCAGGGTCGTCTCCATCAGCGGCAAGATTTACACAGAAACAAACTAAGGATTAGCAATCCCATTAGCAAGCCGACTCCGTCCACTGCTTTTTGAGTGAGGGGTGTTTTAGCCAAGATAAGATTCATGGGGGGGGGCAATGGGCTGAAAACCCAACAATAATGTTCATCGTGAATTGCACTGTGGGACAATCCAGTTATTAATCCTCTCCAGTACATTCATCCAGTGCACACCATCTGTCGGGTATGGCACCTCAGAAACGCTCTACTAAATAATGAAACAATGTCATGTTTGTTTAGAAATGGAGTGTTTGTTAAGGTAAATGCTAAAGCTCTTGTTGTTGGATGTCATCATTTACACACTGAGATCTTGAAATCGAACACACAGACATCTTGCTAACGAAATGAATTCATATATCCAAAACAAGTCATCACGTTCCGGGGTTCTTGCTGTGCAAAGCATTCTGGGGAGGGGAGGAAGATGACTAAAGCAGGGAAAAGAGCCACTCATCTTGAAAACTAATGCTGTTGATACCTAATGACATTGCTGTTGTGCGGCGAGGTTGGGGTGAATTCAATTGTCTAGCAAAGAAAATGAAATGTTCCTTTTGCACAAACAGAGAGTCATATACCCTAAAGCTAACATAAAGCAAATGAACAAACAACTCTGACAGGTATTATCCCTTTGCTATTATTAGTTGTGGCTCCTAAGGTGTGTGTGCTTTCGACCAGTATTGTCTACACCTGTAATAATAGCGCGGGGCTTGAAAGGCTTTGGAAAATTTTGTTCAGCAAACCTCCTAAATGATTTTCCTTAACACAAAGACGAGACTTAATTGTTGAATGTTGACAGCTGGGCTTAAGAAGCATTTTTTTTCTGTCGATCTGATCAATAAAGATGTTATCGGGGTCTAAAACATTGAGTTTTTCCACCTTCAATCACATTCAGAGGTAGTCAGTGAGGACTCTAACCACTGACCTAATGCTTAAACATTACAGGAGGCCAAAGGAGATTGACGCTTCTAAATTCGTAAGTTTGGTTTCAAGGTGTTAAAAGTCCCGTACATCTCTAATTCGATGTTTGATATAATGTCAACTGAAACAAGAACATATACTTCTGTTCAGATGGAGAGTTTAGATGCAAAAACCTCTGAAATCCGTTTGAAAATTCTCTCAAAAATGAGCATTTTTAGCAGACTCCTGTGTGTAGGTTCAGTCATTTTTACGTTTATGGCAAAGAATACACTCTTTTAAAGGTCTTAAAATGAAATAGCTCAACATAAAAATAGAAGTCTGAGAAAAAGGCTCATTTAGGATGGAAACTGCAGACGGCATTTAGAGGTTTTTGCATCTGAACTCTTCATAAATATTTATCTACCTACAAGTATACCTCTGAGTATAACTATGTAGAGCTGAGCGATTTAGCCTAAAATCAAAATCTTGATTAATTGAACATTTTGACTCGATTACGGAATGATTATTTGACTTATTTATTTTATTTTTCGCCCTCATAGTTCACTGACAGGTTTTGTACAGTAAATATGCTCACATATCACAAATGAGAGATTTTTGAATGAAGGGTGAATTACTTGATTTTAAAATAGTTGAAGGAAACAAACTCTATCTACTAAATATGACTATTTATTGAACATTAACGTTGAATAACTGAAAATAAAACATCCGTTACCTAAAACAGTCCGTTTTTTACTTATACTGAAAATAATATTTTCATGTTAATTATAATTTTAATGTAATGTAAAACATGCCATCTCAAGGCTTCCCATCATCGTCAATGTAGTGCAAAGTAACCCAGCAGGCAAACATCATCATATGAGGTTGATGTAAGATTTACTTTAGGTCATGACGTCAGGTGACCAAAATTCAATGTCAAGTCAGCATCTAAGGACAATGTTTTTTTGAAGTCCAATAACGATGTAAAATTACGTTGACATTTGGTTGATTTTCAGATGTGTTGAAAAGTGACCAAAATCCAATAACTAATAGATGGTAAAGTGGTAACATCCACACAACGTCAAGGTGTAACATGATTAGACGTTAATGAGTTGATTTTAGGTTGACTTTACGTTGGACGTTGTACACTGACGTCAGCCTGACATAGGGTTCTGACGTCAACCCATTTTTCATTTCCAAACAAAATCCAACGTCCCCACAACACTAGGGTATGTTGGGGTGCAACATCAATATGACATAATTTTGACATCCTGTGCCAGCAGGGAAGGTTCAAGAATGGGTTCATCGTCCTTCTTGACCAGAGAGCAGATGTGGCTGCAAACAGGGCAAAGAAGTATAAAAACAGAGTGGTGCCACTTGACTCCACACGCGGTAGAAAAAAAATATTTGAAAAAAAACGACCTGGAAATATCTGATCCATTATAAGTTCTGAATGTCAAAATAATTACTTTTCAATCGCTAAGCCCTGTAAATATAAGTATATCAGTCCAATAACCAGAGCAATAACAAGTCATTGCACAACTCTGCGCATTAGACTCATACCTATGATGTCTATAATAGTAATACTTAGTCTGACTGACAATTTTTTCTCTGTGAGAAGACAGCATTCTACATAATTCAAATGGTTCTGATGCATGTTGTGATCTGTGACAACTTGCGTATGTAAGGCACTCTGTGTTCCTTCACTATGGGCTGAAGCAGACCATGTGCTCTGCAGTGGTTTCTATGCCATTAATGCCAAAGCAGACATCATTCACTCCAAAGGAAATCGAACACTGTCTGTATCCCTATCTTGTATATCTTTTGATATACTTCTATTCAAGTAAAAACAAATTGTGTGTGTAATAGATTTAATTTTGTTAAGAAAAATTAAGAAAGTTTTCTGTATGCTGTCTTTGTAGGCATGTGTTCAATGTATTTTCCTCCTCAGGCCTGATCGTAGAGAGTTCCAAAACAACTAATAATGAGTTCAGATCAACACAGTTTAGCACGTCACCGTGCAGCAGTGTGCCCTGTCTTTACATTTTTTTCTATATGTTGCTAAGCAATTCAAACAGATGCTGTATTGCAAAAGTGTGTTTACCCTCAATAAAAACAATGTTTATAATACTAAAAGATGTGACATGGTGCTTCACATCTGGTGTGCGATGAGATTTGGACAACCCAGGCTCATTCTGAAATCATACTGCCCTATACATTTATGGAGAGCGCCAAATACCTCCAAGAAGCTACATTTTTTTGCAGTTTTTGATTTCACAAACCCACCAGAGGCTGCTGTGTATGCTTTTTGATATCTCAAATGTCTCTCGCAAGTGCCATTTAAGCCCGCTGTTCTCACGTAAATGCACCAGAGGTCGATGTCGACTACTGGTAAGCGCGAAAAGGAAAGGCGTCATACTGCACCGTATCATTTGTTTTAAAGACGAAATGCAGCCATACTCACTTCTGGCTGCATAATTTGCGATCTCCAGAAATTTATTTAGAGCTACATTTTCAAAATGAGCCAATGTTGGATTTAGACTACCTTTTTCTAATATTTAAAATTGGTTAGGCGAACTCTCAGTTTAAACACGTTTCATGTGAATAAATGACCAATTTTAGCATCAACAATAGTGTCTTACAAGGTACAGGACATATCTAATACTAGAAACCATTTGATTGGTTAGAATCAAACAAACGTCAATACTATACCTTGAAAAATACTGATAATAAATACTATTTTCTATACTGCGAGGGAACAACACTAGTAAATATACATAAAACCCAGTTCCAATTTAATTTTTCATGTTTTAATCTGGCATTACGAATAATTCCAAAATCTTAAATTTAGAAATTTGACATGGCAGTGTTCAGATGTCCAATCAAATCTCTCGTTTTAAGAATGGAGTCACATAAAGACCCGCAAATATCACTCAGTAACCGTTATTACAAACATTTGGAGTCCGCCAAATGGGGGCTGTTTCAATCAGCACATCCATAACAAGATGATTTAGGAGAGAAATGAGTTCCTGTGTATGCAGGGTAATGTCCTCTTTAATAAAGAGGATTTGTGCGGTTATTTCAGATCCATCTCTTGTGACATTAAACGTGTCATAAAATTTAATTTGTACCCTTAATAGCGGATTTGACTTTTGCTGTTTGGATGAATATTAGCAGGCATAAAATACGGATATCTGTAAGCTGAGCACTCAAAAGTTATAGGCGCATGTTTGTGAATGCTAATTACCCGCCGTGAAATGAGTCGGACAATAGAGGTAATCACACCCTATTCAATGAAGTGCCGATGACAAACAGAGGAGCTTTTGCTCAAACAAAAGACACAATCTTTAAACAAAACATTCTTCAAAGATCAATACCGACTTGTATTGCTCTTCAACGAAGAGTGTGAGGCTACTCAACCAACTATTGGGTCAGTGGCCCCGTTTACACTAATGCGTTTTAGTTTGAAAACGCATAAGTTTTGCTACGGTTACGCCAACCGTCCACACTACGCCGGAGTTCTCGAGCGCCGAAAACGGATCGTTTCGAAAACGCTGGAGAGGCCGTTTTCATTCTAAAACGCTGCTGCTCCGTCTCAGTGTGGATGATGGAAAACGGAGAAATCTGAAAACGGAGGCGGGGCTGCAGACGTTCGCCTCTCTGATTGGGGCTTTTTCTGAATATTAAGTAGCCTAACACGCACAGTTCAGTCCTGCATCTTCTCCGTGTAAGTTCAGACTTCGCAAGTTTGATCAAGGCTGCATCTCTTCTTCTCAGTTTGATATGGAAAACAGACTATACCGAGGACACGGGTAAATCTTCAAAGGGAACAGTGTACTTTATAACTTCATTCACATCACCCTGGCTTCGTTGTTTCACTTTCTCAACAATAAAATGTAAACATGATATAAGGAACTGCCTATTTTCATTTTAATATTAGCAACTTAGACAGCAGAAATGTTGAGGCGTCGTGCTGCATAAGATGAGTGTCATCTTCACTGTGTGGATATTTATAACAAAACGGAGTTGATAACAACTGCCTCCTTTCAATTTCAGTGAAAATACGAAACACACCCTCTCTTTTGCTGAGTATCAGCTTTAAGAATTGATAATGGCCATTTAAAAAGTATAACATACAATAAGTTTATACATTATAGGAAATAAAGGCAAGCGATCAGTCAATATACAGAATAGGCTACGTGGTTACATTAATCATTAACTTATCTTTGCGCTCAGCCAAAACACGTTACCTGAGAACAAGTAATAGATTCCAATGCCCAAAGTCAGGGAATATGTCGTTAGATAAAGACAACAAGATGAATGAAATATCCCGTTTAATAAATATAGTGAGATTAGATCCAGCGGGAGATGCTTGATGAGAAGTCCGACTAGCACAGCTCTCATCTGGGTAGATGGGCGCAGCGCTTGCCCGAGAGCGTCTGTGTGGTCACGTGATGTGCGTTTTCAGCGTTTTGGTGTGGACGGAGAGCAGTTCAGAAACGCTGGGTAAAACGCGAGTGTGGACGCGGATCGTTTTCATTCTAAAACGCCGTTTTAAAACTAAAACGTACTAGTGTAAACGGGGCCAGTGTTACTGCAGCTGATGTTTTTCACAACCAAACACACACACACATCACTCCAGGCCTGTCCCGACACATCACTCGAGCAAAACTGCACCCTCTCACACGCTGGCTGCCAGGAACATTGACCAATAATGTACGACAGGGCTCAATAATAAAGACGACCTGCTGGAACAAGGCCAGAGAGACAGATTCAGGCTAGTTGACAGTAAAGTCACTGGCTCTCTCAGGGTTTATTTTACATTTGCTGATCGTTTGCATTTTAATGCCTAATTAATTACAAAATTAAACATATAAACTAAAGTTTAACAGACTAATTTGAAAGCACATTCATTAGGGCTGCATAATATTTGACTATGATGGAAACACTTTAACCTGACAGATTCCATTTAAAAGCTCATTGGATTTTGTTGTAAGAGATCATGTGATGATCAAAATGTGTGAATGGACAAACCAGCAAGCTGACCACATTGTAAAGCATCTAAAATGTTGTTTTGATCACTCTAAAACACCTTAAACATTAGTGTCATTATATTATTAATTACCTCCAGAACATGTTAAGAGCAGCTGTGCTTCTGATCTCAAGCCTTCAAATGCCACCATGCGTTCAGCGATTGTCGGCATCGTCTACTAATGCGCAAGTCATATATTATATAAGAAAAAGATTCACTCAGCTTCTCCTGCCTCGATAAATTTTATTTTTACAGTTGATATTTGGCGCCAGTTAATCAGGAAGTGACTCACTGAAGGGAAACGCTGCTTTATTCGCATGTTTTTTATGCAATATTCCAGTGTTGCTCATACTGTAAATGTAATTTGCATCTTTAGATGGAAACATAGCTATAGACATTTTAAGGTTTTGACAATGAATAATAGATAATAAATATATCATTTGAAGCCTTTGAGCCTACTTTCATTTCATGTTTAATACAAAATTATCATCCAAAAGCAGACTTTACATCCGTTTTTCTAGTGATGAAAATGTGGTTTAATAAATCTTTGTACTTTCGAACCAATTGAATACAAGATTCATATTCGTTTATGATTTCTTTGTGCTAATTATTACAAATGTACTATTGGAACAAATAAAAATGACTGACGTAACACGATTGAAGTGTTCAATAGAAAATATCTAATAAAAAATATTTGGTCACACTTTAAAATAAAGGTCCATTAGTTAATGTATGTATTAACATGAACAATCAATTAGTAATACATTTATTACAGTATATATTAATCTTTATTAATGTTAGTTAATGTAATTTAAGTTAGCTATCATTAGTTCATCTAAGCACATTTTAACCCACAGTGCATTAGCTAATGTTAACAAGCACAACTTTGGATTTTAATAATTCATTCATTGATTAGTTTTCTTATTGGGTTAGTCCATTTATTAATCAGGGGTAGCCACAGCAGAATGAACCACCGACTTATTTTAATTTATTTAAATGGTTTTAAAATAGTAACCAATAAACCTTTTATTTATTTTGGTTTCTATAATACGATATTGATTTGATTTTATAATTATGCTGTCCTAAGTTAAATACATAAATGTTAAGTGCAATCAAAATGATACAAGTTAATTAGGAGAATGATCATGTTGCCTTAGTTCATTTTATCCCCTGGCTGACACAAAAGTGGACAAGTTTGTAATTTATTCTCCACAAAAAAAGATAATAGCTAATAGTAAGTTTCTAAGCATACTGGAACCAAAAGAGAAAGTTCTAAACATTTCGGGTCGCAGCTCTAGCAATACTAGAAACACGAAATGCAGAAAATAATTATATAGTTACCTGAACTGTTGCTCTATTCCATTTTCTCAAAACAAAGAATCCCTGACCCAACCACAGTTCTTGTTAACAAATTCGTGAGGCAGTCCAAATTAATGAGACATTTGCAGACGACATATCCCCAATACTGCAAGATGTACCCAGTACAAATGACCCACTGATGATTTGCTTTTATGTTTTACTTATAACGTAAATGAGCGATAATATCATTAAATTTAGAGGGGGCTTACAATATTTTCCAAGAGAAAAGGGGGTCTCAGGCAAAAAAAGGTTTGGAACCACTGATATAAGTGAAAACTTGCAATATAAAACCTTATAAAATAAGGTCTCCAGTCAATAATGAAATGATTGGCTAAGTTTTAGATTGTGTACCAAAAGTGTAATAATAAAGTCTGTCTTACATACACAATAGTTGTATACAACCTTGACAAAAAAAGAACAATTGGAAAATAAACAATATAAATATTTAGATATTTTTTTATGCCCATTAAAAATTTTATTTTTGCAACATTTACTATTTATAATAAATATTAAAAACCTGCCACTTATTTGATTCACAGAACAACTAGAAATCCCATCATGTCTGCTACATTTTCTCAAAACCATTACAGGATGTGTGGAAAGCTAAAAAAAGAAAGTCTTACGCGAACAGATAAATGGTAAACCAATTCCTTTAAACGTCTGCCAGATATTACCACACGTGTTTACTAGAACCAGCTAAATGAATTGGAAAATTCCCTGACATTTCAATGTCGTCGTTCATCTGGTAAAACCGGTTTCCATTTGTTTGTTTTAGTTTACAGCCACTACAAGGCTGAATGCATTATTTACACAATTATTATCCTTCATATAATTTATTAATCACCCTTATTAAACCACATTCACTGATACTCAAGCAACAATAACAAAAGCAAGACTTCCGAACTGCTTCAAAATTCCAGTCAGACCAGCAAATGAATTCAGTCTGCTAAAAAAGCAAATAATGTCATTACACACAATCCTCCAACAACACAAACGTGTCGCCACAAGACTTTATTAACAACGATGTTTGTTGTTCGCTGTGATCCCACACTCGGCTGGGTAGAGCAGCTGGCGACACCACTGTGACGGAGTTGTAAAAGAAGAATTTCAGGTCACCGGCCTGTATGTGGGAGGTCAAGAGTGACAGACGATGTGGTCGAGCCCAACTGATAACTTTTATGATGGGCTCCTGTTTTCTAGTTCAGTTTTTTTTTTTTTCAAAAGTAGGCAAGTAGATGCAAAGATCAGAGTGCTTTTGACTTGAGAAACTTTCTTTAAAAAGCTTTTATCAGGTTCTGTTCTCCACCCCCCCATTCCGTTTAAGAGTTGCAAGTCTGCACTGGTGAATGATTAACAAGCGCGCGCAAGACAGAGAGAGAGAGATAGAGAGAGATAGAGAGAGAGAGTGTAATGGTTCAAATTTTGCACAACTTTGAGTGAGAAATCTCTCGGTTCTCTGAGGCGCAGCCCCAGGAGGTCTCAGCTTTTCATGCTAAACAAAGCGAGACAGAAGTGCTATCTTTAAACTCGGTTCCCTTCCCAACTTTCCACCTTTAGAAAACTAAAAGCGTCACTTGGAAGAACCATTTTTGCTTTTTTTTTGAAGATAAAAGTTGAGCAAGGAACCTATTGTGCAACTCTTACTTTACTTGTTGTATTGAGCTACCACACATAGGTGAAAGCGCCAAACGTGCTATCATTTCACAGGGACATGTGTTAGTCTATGCTTTTATAAAATATAAGTAATAATGCAATAAATAAATGTAAGAGTTTTTGTCTTGTTTCTAGTCCAAATATTAAACTAATTCTCAATCAATGACCTTTTTTATGTGTTGTTCAAACACAAATTGATTAATCGATTAAGTTTTTTTTTTCTTCATTTTTTACAAATTTAAGTAGATTGAACATGTAACAATTAAGTTATCCCCTCAAAAACCTCAAGAATTGTGTTGATTAAGCTAACTTTAAATAAGTACTTGGAAAAAGCAGCATCATCCTTTTGGCATAACTTTTAAGCTGAATCAAATTAAAAGTCTATTGTCTTAAATTATGTATAGTCTTAAAACAGCTTACATAACTTATTAAACTAAGTTAATCGTGTTCTAACTTAATTTAAATAATAAATATTATATGGTAAATAAGTTACCATAAATAAAAAAACATGCTGTCATGACTAATTGTTCATATATTCTTTACAGTGTAGAACCAAACAAGACGATATGTTTTGCTTGTAAACGCCTCTTAGTTTTCCAAAATGTAGATATTTGGACTAGAAATTTATTTATTTATTTTATTTTTTATTTTATTTTTTTGCAGTGTATCTCAAGCAGACACAGGCCAATTTTCATATATCTCCAATAGCATCTGGAGTTATGAGATTACACTGTCAAAAATGCTGGGTTCCACAAAATTTCTTAATTTAATTAGATTTTAGATTTAAGCAGCCCCTACAAAAACCTCAAGAATTGTGTTGATTTGGCTCATTTTAACTATGTAGTTTAAAGAACCAGCAATAATCATTTTCTTTTAGCACAAGTTTTTCTTTTTGAGTTTTTCCCTAACTTTTTCTTGAACAAAATAATCTTCCAGTATGGAAAATCAAAATAATCTTACTTCAAAGCCAAAATAAGATGATTATGCTTGCCCCATTGGCAGATTATCACTTAAATTTGACTTACTACTTCTAAACAATTTGTTTTGCTTGTCTAAAAATGCTTCTTGGTTACAAAAATGTAGATTTTTGGACTAGAAAAGCATTTTGCTGCAGTGTATCTCAAGCAGACATGAGCCAATTTTCCTCCATCTTCAATAACATCTGGAAATACGGATTACACTGTAAAAATGCTGGGTTCCACACGATTTCTTAATGTTGTCCAAAAACAAATTGATTAACTTAACTTAATTTTTTTTTTTAAATCCTCAATAATTGTGTAGATTCGGTTGATTTTAACTACATAGATTATAGAAGCAGCAATAATAATTCTTTTAGCACAAATGAGTTTGTCCTTAACTTTTCCTAAAACAAAATAATCTTCCAATGGGGAAATTAAAATAATCTTACTTCAAAGCCAAAATAAGATCATTATGCTTGCCCATTGGCAGATTTTTACTTAATTTTGACTTATTACTTCTGTACTGTAAAAAAAAAGTCCTAGTTGCCTTAAATTTTTAAGCTGCATCAAATTACCTTAAGAGTCCATTGAGCTTATATTATGTTAAACTGACTTAAAACAGCTTGTATAACTTATAAAAGTAAGCAAGAAATGATAAATTAGTTCAAAAAGGTGCAATGAATTAAAGACATACACTGTCATGACTACTTGTTCATACACTGTAAAAAATGCTGGGTTCCACATAATTTCTTCATGTTGTCCTAACACAAATCGATTAAGTTAACTTAATAACTTTTACAAAATTAAGTGGGTTGAATGTAAAACAATGAAGATGTCCCAAAAAAAACTAAAGTATAGTGTTGATTCAACTTATTTTAAATACGTAGTTTAAACAGACAGCAAAAGTCATTTTTTAAATGTATATTTTATCAGTGTGGAAACACAACAATATGTTTTGCTTGTCTAAAAACACTTCTTGGTTTCAAAAATGTAGATATTTGGACTAGAAAAGCATTTTTGCAGTGTATCTCACAGGCCAATTTTCATCCATCTCCAATAACATCTGGAGTTATGAGGGAGACAGCAGTTTCGACATAACGTTACAACTCACAACAAAGCCTATAATTTTCTTCTGTCACCTTTAATCAATGGTGTAGCCTCTCTTGAGCTGCCACAAAAAATAATAAAAATAAAGAGAGAAACCCGACAGGCTAGAAAGCCAAGACAGAGATAAAGACAACTGGAAAAACGGGTTGTTTGGCCTCAGACTTCATGTGGTCTCACAGCGGGGTCTCTCACGTTATATCAGTGGTAGCTAAGGGACACTCGACAGCTTTCTATTCAAAGGCTCCTGAAAAAAGAAGGAGGGCTCTCACCAGACGGGGCAATTTGCCAAAGAGGTAGCCAATAGAACCAAAGTAAAAGCATTGTTTTTGGTTTAGCATGTGACAATAAAAGGACAAAAGAGGATCTGGAAGAAGCTGTAGAAACTCTCCGCAATACTGAAGCAAAGTTGAAGTAAAAGTAAAAGGATTACATGCTAACTTTAGGCAAGTAAATGTAAAAAAACGGCTAGAGAAGAAAGAAGTCAAGTACTTTTCATTTATCCAAGAAAAAAAGAGCATGTCACACAAATCATAGATCACAGAAAGTGTTTGATAAACTTACCCATAACAATATGAAATTAAAAAAAACATCCACTCAAAAATAAATAAATTAAAAAATGAGGAAAGAGTAATCCTTTTGCTTAAATCCCTGATGTTTTCTTCGTCTTCGTCTTAACTGTTATTCCCAAAAGTGACTGCCATCAAATCCCTGTAACATCCAGGTGGGAAGATCCTTGTTATTGGAACAGACCAACCAGAGCTTTTTTATCTCCTTAAAAGTCAATCCAACTGACGCTGAACGAGTCTTTATCCACAGTTTGTAAAAGTCCACTTGTTTGAGTTGATTGTGGAGAGAGTTGATTGCAGTCCTTCCTCAGTGAAGCGTCTTCACACTGTGAGCCTGAGTGGGCGTCATTGTGGGTGGAGCCAGTGTGATGATGTCACACGGAGCAGGGCTTGGAGAGCTCTCCTGATAAATGGACTGGAGGATACTCACCTGTGAGCAAAGGTTGTGCAAACCCTGTACGTGCTTGTCTGTGTGTTCTCTGACTCACTCGGAACCTCGCTCGGAGGTAAATGTTAATGATTAATCATGCTATGAGGAATCGTGATTTGATACAATGTCATGTGGTGGGGATTTGAATATAAAATGGTGTGTCTGGGTTGGATAATGAATGTTTTGTTTTTTTTTGTAAAAAAAAAAAAAAAAAGTATGCATTTTACTGCTTTAAAAAAATTACAAGTAAACAGATCAAAAACAAAGGGTAATGTAATGAAAGAATTATTATACAGCAAATTATTTATACCCCTGGCCAAACTTAAAGTTACTATTATTCAACCAGTAAGTTTTGTTTTGATCGTAAACACAGGCACAGGCTTCCTCCAAAAGATAATAAGACGATGTACAAGAGGCATCATTGTGGAAAAAAAAAAGTTGTCAGCTTTTATTAAGTTGTTTATTTTTATTCATTATTTTAGTTAGAATTTGCCCGGGGTTTGAATAATTTCGGGCTTGACTACATACAAAAGAACAACCAACCAACCAACCAAAAGATCATTCATTCATTTTCTTGTCGGCTTAGTCCCTTTATTAATCCAGGGTCGTCACAGCAGAATGACCCGCCAACTTATCCAGCAAGTTTTTACGCAGCGGATGTCCTTCCAGCCACAACCCATCTCTGGGAAACATCCACACACACACACACACACACATACACTCATACACTATGGACAATTTAGCCTATCCAATTCAACTGTACCGCATGTCTTTGGACTGTGGGGGAAACCGTAGCACCTGTAGGTAACCCACACGTATGGAGAACATGCAAACTCTCCGAGGATTGAACCAGCAATCTTCTTGCTGTGAGGCGACAGCACTACCTACTGCGCCACTGCCTCACCACCAAAAGATCAATTTAAAAATGTTTAAAACCTATTATCTTTTATCTTTATGTACTGGAAGAAAGTAATAAGCACAAAAATGTGAATGCATGATTAAACAAACGAAGGAAACAAACAGTGAGAGAAAGAAAACAACAAAGAAGCAGACAAAAAAAAGGTTAAAATCGAATTGAATGAAAAAAAGGTAATGAACTAGAACAAACAAAATATAAGCAAAAACAACTAAAAGAGCAAAAAAAATGTATTATAAATACTGAACAACAAAAGACAAAAACATCCTGACAGTGACCAATCAATAGAGAAAAAGCGAGAGAGTAAATAATAAAACAAAAGAGAGGAGTGAGTGAAAAACGAAAGACAGGAAAACAAAAGAAAGAAAGAAAGAAAGAAAGAAAGAAAGAAAGAAAGAAAGAAAGAAAGAAAGAAAACTGATTAAAACTTAAAAGAAAATAAATTTAAAAATTACCAAAAGGATAAAATAATAAATTAATCAAAAAGGAACTAAAAACTTCAAACATACAAATGAAAAATAAGAAAATAAATCAATAATAGGAAAAAATAAGTCAATAAGAAAGTAAGAACTAAAGAAAGAAAATGAAATGAATTTTAAAAAAGCCACTAAACACTTCAACATCAAACTAAAAATAAAAAAAATCAATAATTAAAATAAATAAGAAAATAATTAAAACAAATAGAAAGAAAGAAAGAAAGAAAGAAAGAAAGAAAGAAAGAAAGAAAGAAAGAAAGAAAGAAAAAGCTGACTAAAACCTCAGACAATTACAAATAAATAAAAGAAAATGTAAAAAAAAACAAAAGGGGAAAAACAAGAAGAAAGAAAATTAAATGAATAAAAAAGTGATCAAAAGCTGCAAACAATGTAATGAAAAATAAAGAAAAAAATTATTAATAATAGGATGTTTTCTAGAGATGGGTTGCAGCTGGAAGGGCATCCGCTGCGTACTACATGTGCTGGATAAGTTGGTGGTTCATTCCGCTATGGCGACCCCTTATTAATAAAGGGACTAAGCCAAAAAGAAAATGAATGAATAAAAAAAAACTTCAAAAAACTTTACACAATCAAATAAAAAATGAAGGAAAAAAAATATGTAGTTGAATAAAAATAAGACAATAATTGAATGGAAATGTAATAAAACAAATAAAAATTGAGCGAAAGAAAGAAAGAAAGAAAGAAAGACAGTAAGAAAATGAAATAAATTTTAAAAAAGCCGCTAAACACTTCAAACATCAAACTAAAAATAAAAAAATCAATAATTGAAAAAATCTGATAATACTGAACAGAAGTGGAATAAAAACAAATTAGAAAATAAATGAAAAAAAAAAAAAATACCAAAAGGAGAAACAAAATTAAATGAATAAAAAAGGGCCTGATAAAAAAACATTATAACAAAAAAGTGCAAACAAGCTAAAATCCTATAACAAATGTTGCTTACACTATTAGAGAAAGGATAAAGCATCAAACCTATTTGTTTGTAGGACAGAAGATTCTTCTAGAGAGGCTACACAGTGATTCCCACACAGATTTCCCTTTAATGTCCTAATCTGACACAGTGATGCTTATTAGATTACAGAGGGGCTCAGCGGAGCAGTGCTAATGCAGTGCTAAAATGCTACATACAAATGATGAAACACATGAGAAACATCCTATACACTCTATTGAATTTACCACATAATGTCTACAAATGACACAGAGGCTGGGCGACGAACAATCATTATCCATCATTATTAAGGCTAGGTGCTAATATTCAAACTCTATATCACGGTCTATTTTTCTTATTCGACATACCGCTTTTCATTTCCCAGATAATTATACAGATGCATAACAATCAATTTGTGCATGTAAATGAAATATGGACTTGACACGACCAATAAAAACATTTCCAACGATCCAACTGCAGCCTGCTCACACATAACCTGCTAGACTCTCTATGCTGTGAATAACTAACCGACAGTTGACCCAAAAACTCAATTTCTGTCAACATTTACCCAGTTACGTAATCACAAACCTGTATGACTTGTTTTCTTCTCAAGATATTTTGAAAAATGTTTTAACTGTTTTGGACTTGTTATGATTTTGTAAGCGCAAAGTAACAACACAACTAACATTTTTCAAAACATCTCCAAAATAAAAGGGATAGTTGACCTACAAATGAAATGTCTGTCATCAAACAAACAAAACCTTGCATTTGCTTTCTGCAATCAGCCATTGCAAAATATTGTCAAAAAAATAACTACATTTAAACTACATGACTACAACCTATCTATTGCTGTAAATATCTTTAAAAAGTGACTTTTCATTTTGGCAAATTCTGAAAAATATAGGCATAATGATTAAGGTATCATTTTTTTATGATATTGTATGGTTAAAAATAGCCACAAAACTAACAACATTTTTCAAAACATCTCCAAAATAATCCAAAGTAGAGCTGCACGATTAATCGAAAAAAGATCGTGATCCCGATTCGACCCCCTAGACGATCTTAATCCAGCATTTTTACAATTCTGCCAATCATATTTTCAAGTTCAGGAGAGAAGAAGTCTTCACGCTGTTTATGTACATTGCTTGGCGACATGGACACCTCCAAATGGTGTTGAAAGTGTCACATACTGTATTTACAAGGTATGATTCACCAAAAAATGTCAATTCTGTCTTCATGTCATGATGTATTTGAGGCCACGAAATCCCACGTGATGTGATCTGACTGTGACCTGTTACCACAACGAGGTCGGGCGCACGCCCTACTTAATGATGCGTCTACTTTAGTGAACAAAACCTGCATAGGCTGTAAATAACAGGTAATAAAGTTATAAATAACATTCAGTTTGTGGCACAGAGTGATCGTTTGGAGTCGCGTAGGAAGTATGAACAGCACTAGGCAGTGAAAATGAAACTGAAAGCACGCACATCATTTATTTCAAAATTCACTTTAATGTGTGATATGAAGAAGAAGTGATCATAAACGAATATTTTCTCAATTCAAATTACTGGCGGCTTGGACCCACAAACAGTATTACAGACGTTACCACTTAACAAGTGGATATATATATATATATTTTTTTTTGTATATGGTAAAAGATGGTACATATTGGCATAGTTGACCCAAAAAAATACATTTTTGGCATCATTTGCTTGCCTCTTACATTTGTTCTGACTCTAAGAGAAACTAAGAGAAGAGTTGACACTAAACAAAAGCGAAATTTGTGTTATTATTCACTTGAGCTTATGTCATTTCAAACCTGCATGACTTGTTTTCTTCAGAGCAAAATAAAGTAAAAGTCTTTGTTTCTGTCATTGTTTACTCACTTATCATTTCAAACCAGCATGACATGCACACACACACGCAGGAAAAAAAAAATTCTGTCAGTCATTGTATTTTTTTTTTAATATCTTCAAAATATGTGTTCCAATGCCTGCAAAACATTAAAACAAACTGTATTCAAAATAATTCAAAACATCTTTAAGACTGCATTGAAACTCATTCCCGAACACACTTCTCTCTTCTGCCTCTTGTCACATGAACAATGTCTGGGGATGAGAAACCAGGACAAGACATTGCTCTGAGAGTTTGAGGCTCCTCAGGAGGAGAGACGTTGTGAACATTAGAGATGCTTTCTAGGGCATAATTACACTTATATCCACAATGGTCCCAACGCTGCAGTGCCCCTAGAGAAAACCCAGCCAAACTGTATCAATGTGGCTTCATCTGCGCTGACGTATGAGGGAAAATCTGTTCCTACTCATCCTCTATGAGCGCTAATATAAACCGGCTAGAGAACAAACCGCAGGGTGACCGAAGAACAGGGTTAAGAATGCATCACCACACCTGTTGCCCTCCTGCCCCACTTTCTCCAGGGTCTTCCAGCCATCGCATGCCAAGATAAAAGAGCGACTGAAATAGCCCGCGGGCAACAGCCTGGCCCTGTGAGCCGTTAATTTCAGTGGACGACCGTTTGAAACAGCTTTAGCTTTTACGATGTAGCGTTAGCGCATGCAGAGAGCCCAGCGCAGCTGTCAATTACTTAATACCAGGCAGCACCCTCCCTGTAATTTAAATCAATTTACAGACACCTTACCCACAATTCCAGAGTTCAAATGAAGTACCAACAACAGAGAAACACAGTTGTGATTTCAAAGCGGACTCACATGAGACACGACTGTGCTGGACAAGGGATCAGCTTTGTGTGTGATAATAGTTCTGACCAACTGACGTACTGAACAATGAAACAAACCACACATTTATGAACTACAGTATAAAAAATATCAGTAAATGAGCATTTTTCTGTATTTTGTGATTCATGTTTCGCTTTTTTCCCATTCATTTGATCTTTTGAATCGCATTATAAGACTTGGATCTTTCTTCCAAACACCTTTTAACCATGAAAAGTTAAAAAAGTGACTTTTACTAACATTTTTAATAATTTACATTGATATACTACATGGTTTCCGCTACATTCATTCTTTTATGGGGAACAGCTTCTCATTTAAAACCTTCAGTTGTTGCTGTTTCTTTAAGCATATTATAATCCGACCAAAACATATTAAAATGTAAGTCAATTATAACAGAGCTTACATTTTTTTGTAATTGTAGTAGTGCTGTACGTTGTTTGTTTAACCCCTTAAGGTTAAAGTTACCGATTGACTTACTGACTGAGAGATGCGTGAGGCCAGCAAACAAGATGTAGCTTTCAGTTAAGATTTTCCTTCAGGATGCATCAATGCCATTCTGTAGGTCTACTGGAGACATTCATGAATATACCTAGCAAATCTAATAAATGTTGGAGACATACTCGCTACATAAATGCACTAAATCGCACTTCAGCAGTGTTTATTTGAGAGCTCACAAGAAAATCTGTGCTTGAGCAGTGTACATTTGAGGGCGTGTAAGAAGTTTTGTGCACGAGTAAATTGGCGTGTAAGCAAAGAGATTCTAATGCACTGATTACTCGAATGCGATCTTGACTTGTAATACTGCGCTCACGCCATTTGTATTTAAAAAAAAACGTAGTTAGTTGGAAGATCTGTGTAAAAGGCCTGCCACCACAGATGGAAAAAACCCTAGAGCAGTGGTTCTCAAACTTTTATCATTAATTACCACCTCAGAAAAAATTGTCCCTCGAATTACCACCATTATGACCAGAATTGGAATACAGTAGCGTAGTAGGCCCAGTAAAGCAGATACAGCTTCGCACAGTTTAAAAACGTGGCAGATTAACTACTATTGTTAAGAACACTTACTTTTATTCAACATTAACACTGTACTGTGCTTATATGTAAAATGATGATAATAATAATAAAATAAAAAGTCAACGTTTAAATTAAAATGTGCTTTTAAAACTTAAAAAAGGTAGCTTACAGTTGTTAAAAAGTAAAAAAAAAACTCATGTACTTAAATGTAAAGTTTTAACCTATTGTATCCTATTCATCAAAACCTGGAAATGTTGCTTTGAACTTATAAGTATAGGCTATATGTCATCATATTCATATATGAACCATTTTTGAAACATTTTGAAATATATGTTGCATGTATATATGACATATTGGATTATTCTACATACCACTAAGGCAGCCTGCGTACAATTAGTGGTACACGTACCACAGTGAGACAACAACTGCCCTAGAGGAAACACTGTACTGTCTGGGTTGGCAATTACACTATAACAAATTGTACATTCTGTTATTTCACAGACTTATTTTCATATTTTCTTATACAGTATATTATTTCAAACTACTAAAATATCAATAAAATGTACTTTTGTTAAACTGTAGAGTTGAATTCTCAGCATCAAAAATTGACAGAGCAGAGATTAAGCTTCCATAATGCCATTCCCAACCACAAATAAACAGAAAACCATTGTGAATCACAAAATACGGAAACAGTTAATTAACACATATTCTTTAAAGTGTACACTGAACAATATTAATCTAACCTTTTTTTCAAACCTAATATCACATCATAGACAAGAGCTGTTTTAACATAGAGCTCCCCTTGTGAGGGAGCATTTTTGTTCAACTCTAGCTATCCTGGCTAGCATAACATCTTATTTTAGCACTCTTTTCAGACAGACATTTTAAGAGTAAACAGCCTCACAGAACACAAACAATGACTAAAATTTAAAATGTTGTTTATTTGACCTACTTTATTTCTGTCAACCCATTGCAGGGTTAGCTAAAATACATGCTATTGCTAATGTTAACTTTACTGAAAACAATGTGAGTAAAGTCTGTCATGGAGTGCTAAATAAGGAACATGGTAGTACTTTATTTTAGGTAATAATTCTCATTATTAACAGGTGGTTTATTACCTGCCTGTTATTTAGACTCTGGCTGTTTGTTAGTTTTAATGACATACAAATTCTGCATGGTCTTATTATATATCCCTAATCCTTTACAGTAACTACCACCTTAATATTTCAAGTTCAAGTTAAAAAAAAATTTATAGAGCATATTTAAAAGAAGTCACTCACAAGACTGACCAAAGTGCTGTAAATAGGACAAGGTAACAATAAAAGACAGAATATAAAAAAATTGAAATACGGCAAGAGAAACTGTAAAATTTTGTCTGTAAAATTTGTAATTTTGTCTTTAAAAATGTAAAATGTAGCAGTAGAAAGGACTATTAAAATAATCTTAAAAAGCCAAGCTAAAAAGGTATGTTTTAAGAAGTGATTTAAAAATATAATGATGGAGCCATTCTAATCTCAAGTTGCAAGGTGTTCCACAACCGAGGACCCGCCACAGAGAAAGCTCTGTCCCCTCTATGTTTCAGCCTGGACTGAGGAACTGAAAGAAGATTCTTAATGATTAATAAGAAGAGCTATGATTTTACTGTGGCAAAAGTCATAGTTAATGGTTTATTAATACCAAAAACTGTACCTTAAAATAATGTGACCAGACAGGTTACTAATAAACATTGCAGACAAGAAAGAAAGAAAGAAAGAAAGAAAGAAAGAAAGAAATAATTTTTTTTTTTTATTTTAACAACACTTTATTACAAAAACATTAATACATTATTCAAACAATCAGCTCACAAAAAAAGTGAGAAAAAAGAAATAAATTAATCCAAAATGAGAGCAAAGGCCAACTCATTTTCATTAAGCTCACACAGAGCACTGGCATAACACCACATCAAGTCAAAAGAAGGAAGCTTTAAAAAACCTAAAATCAACAAGAATTCTTGATTTGACAGAATTACCAAAAACTGCCAACAAGTTGTGATTCACATTTCCTTCAATTTTTTGCTTTCTCGTACAATATACTGCCATCTTAGCTTGTCCTAATAAAAAATTGAGAAGCTGACATTTAAAGCGTTTCCTCTGAACATATTTAAACCCACAAATGAAAGTTTTAGTGGAAAAGGTTTCTCCAAAAGATACAAACAAATTCTGTAAAACAGTAAACAAAGGCTCAAGTCTGGAGCACTGCATAAACGTGTGAAAAACAGTTTCTCTCTGCAAGCAGAAAGGGCAGTCATGACCATCATCAGGATTTAAAATTGAAATAAAAGCATTAACTGCAACGGCACCATGCAAAATTCTCCACTGAAAGAAAGAAAGAAAGAAAGAAAGAAAGAAAGAAAGAAAGAAAGAAAGAAAGAAAGAAAGAAAGAAAGAAAGAAAGAAAGAAAGAAAGAAAGAAAGAAAGAAAGAAAAAAACAGAACAATCAAATAAACATTTGAGGTAATAAGGTAAAATAACACATTTATTTTCCCCACACTGTTAGCTTAGCATCATGCTAATCTCTACTAAAAGTAACAGTCAAGAGACTCTGCCACACAGTTCTTAATAATAACCAAAAACACTGGAAAGTTTAACAAATATTTCAGTTTAATTGCAAAGGGTTATGTTATGTTATGTTATGTTATGTTATGTTATGTTATGTTATGTTAATGTATACCTGTGTGTTTAATGTTTTGTTTTTAGAGCAAAGTGCTGTTAGCTTAATAACATGCTAGTGCCAAACTCTTCTGAAATCAATAGTGAGTCATGTGTGATGTTTAAAGCAGCACACAGTTGGCAATTCTACCTCATATCTGTGTGTGACGGCCCTATCAGCTTAGAAACATGCTAATATCATACTGAATGACAGACATTTAACCAATTCCCTAAATCTTAGTCACACGGGAGACATTTGCTCTGTTCAAAAACCAGTTACCTCATCTTAATACTATTTTATGAAGGTTTTATGACAAGACCAGTTTAAAAATAGCATTTCAATGTAAGACAATGTCAACAGTAACTTTAGCATCATAAAATACTATAAAAAGTATCAATAAAAATGGATCCGTTGAAGTAGAAATGGCTTATTTTACCTAATTTCTCTGTAATGATTGATATTCATTTTAGATCCATTTTTAAATCCATAGTGACAAGCAATGTATTTTCAAATGGCTCATGATGCCAGACATCAATATGGCGTCAGGCATAACCACGCTGTTAGCTTAATGCTAAAGTCAAACTCTTCTGAAATCAATAGTGAGTCATGTGTGTTGTTTAAAGCTGCACACAGTAATTAATTTTACCTCATACCTGTGTGTGACTATTCTATCAGCTTAGTAACATGCACTCTCAGAAATAATGTTATAGGAGCTGTCACTGGGGCACCTTTTCAAAAGGTACATAATTGTACCTAAAGGGTCCATAATGTCCACTCAAAAGTACTTTTTAGGAACATTTGTACCTTTATTTCTGAGAGTGTGCTAATGTCATACTGAATGGCAACTATCTAACCTATTGCCCAAATCTTAATCACACGGGAGACATTTGCTATGTTCAAAAAAACAGTTACCTCATCTTAATATATTTTTATAAAGGTATTACTTGTGTATATTGTAGGAGGAAAGAACAAAGGATCCACTATGACAAGACCAGATAAAAAAAATAATGTAAGACAATGTGAACAGTAACTTCAGCATCATAAAATACTATAAAAAGTATCAATAAAAATTTGATCAGTTGAAGTGGAAGTGCTTTATTTTACCTCATTTGTGATGTTTATTCATTTTAGATCCATTTCAAATCCACAGTGACAAGCAATTTATTTTCAAATGGCTCATGATGCCAGACATCAATGGGAAGCTTCATAAAATACTAAAATGTATCAATAGAAATTGAAGAGTTTAAATGAAAACCGTTTATTTAGTGATTATTTCTGTGTATTGTGGCTCTTTTTTACTTCAGAGCACCTCACAGTTGGCCAAGCAACATGCAAACATACATATTATTGTATTATTTAATAATGTGATGCATTATTAATCATTTTAAACCTTCATACTGTTAGCTTAACGACATGCAAATGTCAAGCTTAAATTATTCATGCCGTACAAAGCGCTACTTGTTTTGTTTTTACCTCATAACTGTTTTAGATGCATTTGAATTAATTCTAGAGCATCACATTTTAGACTAAACATGCTAATGTCATGTTATTGTAATTTTTATAAGTAATTGTATTAATTTTACAGCACCATTGTGATAGCAACATGCTAATGTCAAATTCTAATGAAATCATTTACTAGTTGTGTCTCCTTAACAGTAGCACTATTTGTTATTGGACATTTACCTTATATGTTTGCATGCTGTCTTTTTTTATTTATTATAGAGCATCACACTGACAGCTTAGCAACATGCTAATTTCAAACGCTAGTAAAATCAAGCTGTGGGTGTAGCGTGGAGTTGCCACCATACATATGTCAAGTGTTTTAAACCGGTGGCATATAAAATGACATGATATTTAGGATGAATATTTCATGTTTAGCATGAAGTGAAGGGCGGCAGGCAGTACACTAGTCTCTGAAACAGTTGTGCAGCACTAAAGAGGGTGATGAAATCAAAAAAGATGAAAGGAGTTGTTTTAAATGTGCTCATCATAGCAACATTTATAATAGATCATTATGCCTGGAAACACAGCACGAGTAGTATCTGTTGTAGCTGATTGTATATAGTTATGTTGTACACTGTAAATTATAATATAACAATGCCTAACAAAATTAGCATGTGCGTGTGCTGTTTGCGCATGCATAACCTGAGTGAATGATGAAATCAAAGGCAATTGCAGGTCCTGTAATTTGCATTCGCGTGTATTGGAATATGCAATGTCTGCCAAATTTAAAATGGAAAAGCCAGTTCTATTCGACATTACATTTTTAATGTCCCAACAGGTATGACCCTGCTGTACTGAAAGAAAGGCAAGAGCCAAGCTTCTGTTAGCAATTCCACTTCCTTATCACCACATTCCCACCCTGTCAAAACTCAAATGAAGGTGCAAGGCGGTCAGTTGGTGCTTGTGGGAGGAATTTTTATATATATAAATGTTTTTTTTCCTCTGAAGTGACAGTCCAGAATAATATGCAATTTGTATTTTATAAATCATGTCTTCTAGAGCATCTTGATTAACAGAAGGCCATTTGTAAGCGTATTTTGTCAGTAAAGCCAGTTCTGTAAACAGAAGTAAATTTTAATAATTGAATGAACTATCCATTTAAGTAGATCCTTTATGACTTAAAATAACATTAAATCAAAACATGGCAAACTTAATTTAAGTTAACCTTTTCATGGGTAAAAATAAATATTGCCCCGTGTGGTAAGATTCAGTTCGGTACGGGTCACCTTTATCAGGCTTGTGTCTCTACTGCCAAAGGGTACCAAAAGTACTATACACATATACAGATCGTTCACATATCACATACAAAACAGATGCTTTATACACATAAATAGGCCTACTTTTGTATAAATGTTAATCACTAACCTTTCTATGTACAGCAGGGGTGTCCAAACTCGGTCCTGGAGGGTCGGTGTCCTGGAGAGTTTAGCTCCAACCCTAATCAAACACACCTGAACAGCTAATCAAGCACTTACTAGATATACTAGAAACTTCCTGGCAGGTGTGCTGAAGCAAGTTGGAGCTAAACTCTCCAGGACACTGGACCTTCAGGACCAAGCTTGAACACCCCTGATGTACAGGATTTGATTGTAGCTGCACATCAATGATAGTGCAAAATAGCCTACTTTAGGCCTTATTTGGGTTCATAAACAATACGAAATAAACACAGTCAGTACAAACCTCTAATTTTTATTCTTCACCAGCACGTTAACATCTTGTCATTCTCGCGTTTCACTCTCGCGTTTGTCAGTTTCGGAAAGGATTGGATGTCAGAAGAACTTCAATAATCACAAGCACATTATTATCACCGGCTCAAGAAGTTCATTATTCAAATATAGATGCGCACGCAAGCTCTATGGAGAAAAAGAAATTGCTTACGCTTTTAAACGGCCTCGTAAATAACAACAGGACACATGGCAGATTTTGCTCTTCTTGGCTTTGTGGCTTTTTTTGAGGTCGACGGCAATGTTTATTTGAGCTCAGGTCTACCATGGCTTTCTGTTTAATTTAAATATTATTAAGATGTAATATCTTGACTATGTATTTAAAATTGGCGCTTTCTTTGTTTTCATTCTCCTGGCTTGTACACAGGCTAGTGACTCTTGTCTTTAAACCAATAGCATTCAGCTGCGTGTCTAGATCCGCCTTTTGTTGTGCTAGAATGTAGAATGGTATAGTTTAATTTTTGGTACTTTTTGACAGTGGAAACAGCCATAAAAGTGAACCATACCACACTGTACCACTGAGTGGAAACGAGCCATTAGAACGCTTCTCTTTAAAGTTCCCATTGTGACATGTCAGGATTGTCACATGACATACCGCAGCACCAGTGATTCATCCATCATTTCTTTTTTCCCTTTTCTGAAAATATTGACAATATCGGAATTATATTGTGAAATATCTAATAATATTCTAATATTCTGATTTTTTAATATGTGTAGGAACATGTATTTCATCATTAAAAAATCCTATTCTTTGATATATGATAGGCGTGAACATATTTAGTCCACACTGCCGGAGAGATCAAATAGAGTTGCTGGATTAACATGTTTATTCATAATTTTCTTGAAAAAAGAACGAAAGTGGTTATTTAACTGGAGAGGAATGGAGTCAATAGTATAGTAAAATAAACTGTGCGTATCTTCCATTAAAAAGCGAATTGTCCAGATATATTTAAGAATAATTATTACCATGTCCATAGCATCTGCGTGTATTTTACAAACATTTATTGTTTTGTTTTGCTAGTAGTTATGTGTATTTGAATTTCTATGAATTTAAGCAGTTTTAATCAGCCAAGACAGATCACACCGGTGTGATCAGTATTGGCTGATTAAAAAATGCTCAAATGTAAAAGGATTAAATTAACACAACCAGAGATGTAACAAAGTACAAATACTTTATGACTATACTTAAGTAGATTTTTCTGGTATCAGTACTTTGCTCCACTATTTATTTTTCTGACACCTTTTTACTTTTACTCCTTGCATTTTTACAGAAATAGCTGTACTTTCTACTCCTTACATTTTTAAATCTTGCTCCTTACTTAAGTTTTTATGTGTTTGGTGGTGCAATCTTTAAAAAGTTTTTGTCATTGCAAAATTTAAACGTCTTTTTAATAGTCAATCTATTTGTCATTCTGTGCCTGCGTCCTGCAGTGCGTGGCTTTTTTAACCTGTGGTTGTGCACTGTGGGCTTGTATATTTAAGCTTACCATGTGAACGGCTAACATGGGTAAGACAGAGAGAGTCCATAATGTTAATATGACTGATGTCCTACTTATACCGGATAAAATACGTACAATTTTTTACAAAAACATTACAAATGTAAGATATTTTGAGTAGATGTATACAACATGTGTGTGTAGTTCCCCCGTGAAAATGAAACGTAATGAATACTTTTTACTTAAATACTTATTTCAGGCCGTACTTCTTTACTTTTACTTGAGTACAAAACTGTAGTCAGTACTTCAACTTTTACCAGAGTCCTTTTAGACATGAATATCAGTACTTCTACTCAAGTAAAGGATGTGTATGCTTTTGCCATCTCTGAACATAACAATATGTTGTCATAACTTTTTAATCACATATTTCATTACAGCGTATGAAAGGACTCATACTACCCAACATACTTTGGCTATACTGACCCATCCCTATATTACCATAGTATTTTAAATGATAAATCTGCTTACGCAGGTGACACTTTTTTACAGCAATCATTATGGAACCTATGCCTACAGACCTAGCAAGTCTAACCTGATTTCTTGCTTACATGAATCAATCTCGAACAGGTTGCAGGTCAGAATTACATTCTTTTTAAAATTCATTGCTCTCCCTTTCTCTGTCAGTGCCTCAGGTGTGTCACTGTAAACAACAGTTGGGAGGCACCTGTACAAACGCGCACAGCTGTGTGAAACAGACACAAATACGGCGACCCAATCCGCAGACTAAACCCACAGTAGCAAAACACACCTCCTCCACTCTGTATGCAAAGCGCTCCATCAATATTGAACAGCGCCACACAGTCCCATTACATCTGAAGGTAGATATGGAGTCTTAGGGAGGGAACGGCACTCACTCGCTGGGCAGTTAAAGATAATGGAGCTTCAAGCCGAGTGAAAGGGACTGACGCATTCAGTGACAAGAAGTGAGGGGGGTGAAAAAGCATGCTGGAGATAAGAGTCTGAGCTTGGTAAACTGACCTTGTGTGTGTTTGTGTGTGTCCGAAGTAGAAGAGGCACATGGAGTTCAGCAAGGACACTTTCAGCACTTTCAGTTCTGTGCGTTTGTTTTGTGGTGTGAAAGAAAGAAAGAGAGAGATCCTGCATTGGACAAGCAGTCAAAAAGTCTCCATCCTGTATATATTGACATTGTGCAATAGGCATTAATTAGTATTAGTGCTCCATTTTTCTGCCAGGTGTTTTTAAACAATGCACATTTTTGAGCCAAAATCACCTGAAAAGTAAATATCATGTGACACCAGTAAAATAGCTAATGTGTTCTGATAAGTTAACAAAATATGTGCACTTAAGATTTTTATTTTTACCGAACTTGATATCAGAATTATTATTAAATGCACTGATTTTGAAATTAATAATAAATGTTGTTGTTAATTGTAACCAAACGAGTCTAGCAACAAACTTGATAATCCAAATGCAGTGTCTTCAATAACAAGAGTAGTTCCAAGCAAATGGTAACATAAAGGGCAATCCAAAAGAGTAGTCAGCTCACAGGTGAAAAGATAGGCACAGGTGGCTAACGGCATAAACACAAACACAAGGCGTTACAACAACAAGACTCAGCAAAGTGTGTGTGTGTCTCTTAATGGTGAATATAATGGGTCCAGGTAATCAGTCCATGATGAGTTACCAGCTGTGTGTGTGTAATCAGGAGGAATCAGGAACTGGTGTGTGTGAGGTGCATGATAGTATTTGTAGTTCAGTTTAGTTCTACAGCAATCTGCAAGGATTAGATCCTTGGTGATAATATTATTATTATTATTATTATGGTTGTTGTTGTGGAGCTATTATTATTATTATTGCTATAATCATCATTGTTATCACTAGCAGTAGTAGTCTGAGCATAATATCATTAATAGTTATTATTAATATTTAAAAATACTTAATAATTATAGGGAAAAAGACTCTACTACAATAGATTAAAATATATATGAGGTATGCTTTTATGGACTTATTGATATAAAAATGATTTGTAAATAAATGGATGTTAATATTTACAATATTTAAAATATATTTAAATATATTTAATAGTCTAATTTTAAAAATGATGCAAAGAATGACAATTATACATAAGTGTTTTATTAAATCGTTCATGTTTATGTGCTAGTAATCTAAATGTAATCTACAAATGATCTAAATTTAAAAACAAACGAGCAACAACTTCAACTAAGTACCAACAAATTGCTACTTCTATCCAAATGTAAGAATAAGCTTTGTTTAAATGAGCTTAATGTTTCAGTTCTTTGTTTAAAAAAAACTAGCTCTTCTATGAAATACTACAATCAAATGTAGACAAGATGGAGAAGATAATGTTATTGAGAACAACTTAACTGTTTTGTATGATTTGTCCCACCTACAGCAACATAATTAATACAAAACAAAACAACAAAAACAAAAAAAGCTCATTCTATGCTCTACTAACTATCTTGTTTAAAGCACGATAAAACATTTGACAATCTGATCAAGAATGAGATGTACTGCAACAGTTTAGAACCATCCACCCATCCAAAGTATTAGATCTACTAGTAATAAAACTGCATTCGGTGTGATGTGACATAAGAGAGCGTCCCTACACTGTTGTTCTCTGCTGCTATTAAAATTATAAACAGCACACATTCTTTATTACATTAATCCGGACATCTCGCAGACCCGCATTCTCCGAGGGGAGAGGCAGAGCGTGTCGCTGAATGCGGCAGACAAATCATTTTTATCTGGGACCCCGGCGGGTATTGACAAACCAGGGATGCATTTAGATAGCCCAATTAAAATGGGGAAATGAACCGACATCAGGCACTTTGAAAACGCTGCAGCCTCTCGTCCTCCGGCTCTTCAAAGGCCAGACTCGCCATGATGAGGGGGGAGCGAGAGGTGCTGCGAAGGGCTTCAAAAGGAAAGAAATTCTCCTCCATGGGCGAGAAACTGAAGGCAGAGGAGAAGCCGAGAGCAGAAAGCCGGCAGGCCGAAGCACAGCTTTCAGACCCACTTCACAGCAGGGGTCCACACATCTGTATGTGCTATATAGAATCTCTCACGTCTCAAGATAAAATTCGCTGGACTGTTGATGTTTAGTTAACTGTAAAGTTAATGTGTCATTTAGATGAGCGTGTATGCATATATAAAAACCAGTCGAGGCTCAATGGACATATTTGTGAAACAAAATACATTGCTCTGTGTACATGTCGAAGCATGTCTTAAATGACCAATCCACTCGAGCGCTGTCTACATTTTTGCGAAGTGAAGTTTATTTATAAACACATTTCGAGAGGATCACGTGCTTATGATTTAACACGGCTGATCTCGCATTTACTAATCACAATCTCCCAATCACATGATTCCCCTTTGACTATAAATGACCACAGTTTCAGTCTATAGTTATCTTCGTATGGAAGACACTTCATATGGAGCTCAGGGCTCTCTTCCGGGACAGCATGCCAAACAAGCTTATATTAAATCATCAGCTAAGTGTGAACTCTTGAATCTGAATTATGCCAGTTGCAGCAGTGTTGGGTCCAACGCATTACAGTGGTCCCTCGTTTTTTGCGGGAGTTACATTCTAAAAATAATACGCAGTAGGTAAAATTTGCAAATTAGCCAGCTTTATTTTTTACAAATAATATAGATGTTTTACGGCTGTAAAACCCCTCACTACACACTTTATACACTTTTCTCAGAGGGGCATTAACATTTATACACACCTCTCTTTTGTTTAAACACTCTCAAAGTTCAAACTTTCGTAGAAAACTGCGTCTAGTATTATAGAATGAAACCAAAGTTGTCAGGCAAAACCTGTTGCCAGGCACAACCATCGCTGTCAGCAAAAAAGTTCATAAAGATTTTTTAGGTTTTGTGCAGATAATGTTGCATCCAGTGTAATGTTCTTTCTCCTGCAGTCACTGATCCACAAAACTAAAGCATACTCCATTCTAAAAGAGTTGGAGGTAACACACACTGGACACGCACATTCGCATGTTATTTAAAATGAAATTATTCAGACACTCTCTGTGGCATGGCAGAAATATGAAATGTCCTTGTAGCTGACGCTGATTGGTCAGCTTGTAATTTTGTTTATTGTTTTGAATTTCATTATTTGAATGTGTATTGGTATATGTTTGTTACTAATTTCTTTGTTTCCGGTTGGCCTGAGTGGGAAGTCACATGATTCTCATTGATTGATTTAACCTGCGAGAGTTTGTATGGTCACTCAGGATAGTGAGATCTCAATGCAAGCACCTGTTTAATGTTCCTGCGTATTCTACAGCTGGTTATCAGGCCAACACGGTAAACTAAACATTGTTTATATTATTTGTTTATTTTGATGTCCTTTTGATCTGTGTTTGTGTGAAACATTTGGTTTGTTTATTTGTTTATCTTTTAGTTTTCACGGTGTTCAATAAAGAAAATCCATATGGACATCAGTATTTGGAAGCGTGGAGTGTTTTATTAACCGGCGGGTAGTTACAGTCCTGGTGTGCGTACCCTAATCTAAACCTATGTCTACAATACTAAAATGCATGGTGCTGCGTGGCGCGTCATGGTGGAGTGCATCTGCCTTTAAGATGGTCTTGCTGAGAACAGTTACAACCCTTTTTGCGTCCGTGTTGCAATCAAAGATTTATGTTAATAATTTGGCAAGCTAAACGCATTCTGTACTGTACAGAAGACACAGAGGAGATTATTTGACAGTGGTCTAAAGCTAATCAGGATTTGCACAAAGAAATCTGCAAAACTCAGAGCCAGCGAAAGGTGAACTGCGTTAAAGCGAGGGATCACTGTACAAGTAATGCAAGTTTATGATTACATAATGATATAACTTTTTTAAGTAACAAATAATGCATATCTTACATAATTTTTAAAAAATAATCAGAAAATGATTACATATTATTTGAGTAACTATTATAAAATGTCATGCGAGTTACTTTTTAGTTTAATTAATTAGCCTTTAAAAAATAAATAAATAAATTTAAATGAACCTAGTAAGGTTGAATCACAGACTCAATGAGAGAATACACTCGCCATGAGGACAGAATTCAAGATGGCAGAGCTTTATATTTATGCGATGGAAGTATTCTCATTATTTTGAACGCATCAAACAAAATAAAATTGGAATTCTCTTAATGGGCAGTGATTTTACTCAACTAAAAGACAAAATGTAGTAAAACACGTTGTTTTAAACATTTAATAATCTGTGTATACAGCATCTATAGCTTTCTTCGGAAGTTCTCTGAAAATAACGTTATCCTAAATGACTATTTTTTTGATCTGTTCAAAAAAGGTAAATGAAGATGTAGGTTAAATGGTGTGTTGTTAATTGCAGAGTTCCTCTATTTAAAAAAAGAAGAAGAAAAACACCTGCAAGTTAAGGATGAGATCAAGCCTCATCCAGGTAAGAAAAAGTAATGCTAAAGTAATGCAAAAGGAACTCAAAAGTAACGTAACGGATTAGTTTACCATAAAAAGTAGAGAAGTAACACAACTAGTTCCTTTTTTGGGGGGAGTAACTCAATATTGTAATGCATTTTTAAAAATTACTTTCCACATGCAACACAAACTTGCAGTATGTTTTGTTCCGTGTTTTAAATACACGTTCTTCTCGTACATGCCCACAAGAAGGCAGGGCTTGTCAAACACAAACCATAGTGTTTACAAAAGCAAACATAACCTCCCATTTATTCATTCATCAGTGTTAAAAAATACAGAGGGTGTCTCTGAGGCTTCAAGATGATGTGATCGTCATAGTGATGACAGTTAATCACATCCAGCTTAGACCACGACACAAATAAAGGCACAGAAGTAGTAGTAGATGTATAGAAAGATTCACTATTCTCTGTTTTCTTCACTAGTATATTTGCACAAAGTGATCTGATTGGTTCACACCTGCATTGGTGCTTGAAAAAAGTTAAAAGTTTTTTTAACTTCCGGCATGAGCATTTGGTTTTCAAACATTTGGACATTAAAAATGAAGATTCTAATAGAAATGTCTGAAAAATCTACAACCAGACAGAGATTTTAAATACTTCTCCAGTTACAGGAGAAATAAAAAATACTATTTTTTAGAACTCAAACATTGTTTGTTCTTCAGATATTCTTCTGTAAAAAACTATGAAAAGAAACCCACATTTGGTTTTGAAACTATTTTATATTTTCACTCTTGGAGACACATTGAACTGTATACTGCAAGGCCTTAAACATGAGGTCTTATGAAGTTTGATAACAACCAAAATCTAAAAGAAAACACAAGAAGGGGCTTTTCTTCCATTTTGGAACAGTCCAATGCTATAAAGCAACAGAAGCTGCTCCAATAAACAGATGTTACTAACAGACCTCTGTGTGAAAATTACAAAGATCCTGCATTCTAGAAAATGCTGGGCTATGGGAACCCAATTTAATTTACTTTAAATGTATAGTACACCTTTTAACCCAATTATTAGGTTTGTCCACATTTGACCCTTTTTAGAGTGTGCCATCTTACTAAATTACACTGCCTGACACAAACAATAATGACTTGACTTCTAGTTGATCATTTGCAAAAGTGTCAGAAGGTAGATTTTTTAGATTAATCATCTGTTGAACTGCATCACAAACATCACAAATACAGCAGAAGATCTACTGGAACCTGCATGGACCCAAGATTCTCACAGAAATCAATCAAGCTTGGTGAAAGAAAAATCCTAGTTAGGGGTTACATTAAGTATCGGGGTGTGTGAGGGATCTGCAGAGTGGTTGGCAACATCAACAGCCTGAGCTATCAAGACTTTTGTGCTGCTTATTACATTACAAAGAGAGGGCAAATTCTTCAGGAGAATTGCGATCCTTACACTTCAGCTTTCACAACAAACTTCCTGAAAGCAAAGAAGGTCAAGGTGCTTTAGGATTTGCCAGCCCAGTCACCAGATATGAACATTATTGAGCATGTGGGTAAGATGAAGAAGGAGGCATTGAAGATAATTATAAAGAATCTTGGATGAACTCTGGGAGTCTTGCAAGAACGCTTTGTTTGCCATTCCAGATGACTTAATTAATAAGTTATTTGAGTCATTGCAGAGATGTATGGATGCAATCTTCCAAGCTCATTGGAGTCATACACAATATTAATTCTTTTTCCACTACACCATGACTTTATATTCTATACTGTACATTGTCAAAGCAAAGTCAGACCTTACTGTCCTAATTAAATCATTAAAAATCAAGGCATGATCATGTTTTATTTTGGTAAAATTGGCCTTTCCTTTCATGTAAGCCACTTCTGATTCCAAATGACCAACCAGAAGTCAAGATATTATTTGTTGTTCTTGGATAGGTAACAAGACTTTTGTCAGGTAGTGTAATTTGCCACTTAAATTTGCCTCCAGATCTTTCCTTTAGAAAATATTCGATCATTCAGTAAACACAAATTCATGATATTTATTATTTTGTTTTTCATTGCCATTTAAGTTAGTCCTCCTTTAGAATGAATGAATGAATGAATATACACATGCATACATATGTATTATACATGCATAGACATACATATAAACATTTATTTTTAAATAAATAAAGACATTATTTAGTCCATGACAGCAAATCTTACTCCAGTCTTCAGGTTCACATGATCTTCCAAAAATCTATCAAATATGCTCATTTGGCGCATTCCTATTATAATCCAATGTCAAAATAATCATGATGGCTACTTTTTGTTCATCTCTGATGTTAGAAAAACAAACAAAAGTGATACATGTAAGTATTAATTATCATCAAGTATTAATTATAAGTATGATAAATATAAGAATTTATTATCATTGCGTAACACCTTATTAAAGTAAATGATGATGAGTTAGCTTGATATCATATCAGGTTTACAAATCTGACACAAATAAATAAAATTTAAAAATGGCAACCCTATGCAAAGTATACATGCACAAAATATGATTAAATTGCACTGTTAGGTATTATTGGGTATTGTTGTGACAGCATTATATATTTGTGAATATTTATTTACCCCATGTGTCCAAATAATGTTTGAGAATTGTAATCCACACACATTTACAGTGGCGGCAAAGGACAGTGATCTCTCTCAGAAAGACAGACCTCTCTGGACTCGCACCATGCTCTTAATTCGCAGCTTTGGAGCTTCAACAAAGCCTGTAATTGGACACATTTATGTAGCGGCATGCATTGGTGAGCGGACTCATTAGATACTGTTTGGAAATAATCATGCGGATTTTTGAAATCCATGTAATCAGCAGTTAAATATTCTGAACATATTACTCTCAAGTGATCTGTAAATGCCCTCTACTTTTCTGCTAGGCTCTGCAGAAAAACACTATTCCCGTTCTTCATCTACAATTAAGATTAACAGTGTGTGTTTTTGGCATAAATGAAAATGCTATCATTTTATAGTGGACCAGAATTTTCATTTCTGCATAAGATATCCTTTTAACAAAAAAATAAATAAACGTGAACGAGACACAGAGTGCCCACAAACAGTTTCATTTCAGGAGGTCAGGAGGTCTCAGATACATCAGGACGGTTCATGAATAGTCTGGTCCAGGCCTGAAGAGAGGACACTTTGTTTTTACGAATAGTCATTAACACTCTATTCATTCTGATTCTCTTCCACACAATATAACAAAGAACAACACTCCAGCTTTTGGCCACACACACTGCAGCTCAATCTGCTTGCCAGTTTACCTTTTAGAGCTTAATCCTGTAGTTCTGCACACAAACAGTTTCCAGACAATTCCATTTTAGTCAATTCCAAAACACAAGTTAACTAATGTGTTAATTAATGTCCACTTATTATAAGCGATATTAATGCTTATTACATTTTTGGAGTCTATTAGCAACATCAACAGAATTAACCCTTGATAATGTAGGTAGCTACAACCGTTTTTACAACAATTTTACTACACTGTATATGTGTTAGTTAATCGTTTCCGTATTTTGTGATTCACAGATGTTTTCCATTTATTTACGGTTGTAAATGGTTCAGGATTGGTAGAGCTACGCATCGATGAATTTGCTCTTCAGTGTTTGAACTCTCAGTAATGATTAAATCACACTGAACTGAGCTAAACTGAACTGAACTGAACTTAAACACTAAAACCTGAACCACACTGTTCCAGTTACTATGACCATTTATGTGAAGCTGCTTTGACACAATCTACATTGTAAAAGCGCTATACAAATAAAGCTGAATTGAATTAAATTGTGCATTATGGAAGCTTGAATTCTGCTCTGTCGAATTTTTATGTTGAAAACTCAACTCTACAGTTTAACAAAGTGACTTTAATGGACATTTTAGTAATCTGAAATAATATTTTGTAAAAAAAAATTGTATATATAGAAATAAATCTGTACTTACAGAAAAGAAACTGCCAGTTTATTACAAGCTTTTTTTTTTTTTTACACAATAGTATATAACACCAACCAAAACAATATATTACTTTAAACTTTTTCTAACTTTTTCATACTTTTTAAGGTTAAAAGGTGTTGAAAGCAAGATCAAGCTACCAAAATGCACTTCAAAAGCATAAACAGGGGAACATAAAACAGCAATCACAAAATACAGAAAACTGCTCATTTATTAATGTTTTTTATTAGTGTGTGTATGAAATTGATTTGAAAAATTAGTTAAGGGTGACACGGTGGCTTAATGGCCTCACAGCAATAAAGTTGCTGGTTCGAGTCCTGGCTGGGTTAATTGGCATTTCTGTGTGGAGTTTGCATGTTCTCCCTATGTTCGCGTGGGTTTCCTCCAGATGCTACAGTTTCCTCCACAGTCCAAAAGCATGTGCTATAAGTGAATTGAATAAACTTAACTGACTGTAGTGTATGTGTGTGAATGAGTGTATATGTGTGTTTCCCAGTACTAAATATATTGTGTTCAATGGGGGAAAAAAATTGTTTTTTTTTTACCCAGACACTTGAAAATAACTTATTTTAGAGCGATAATCATAATACTGTGAAACGGGGATAATTTTACAGGTCCATGCCTACTGTTTTTATAATGGCCCGAGAAGTACGGTATGGTTTGGTGCGCTTTTAATGCCGTTTCCACTGTCAAAGGGTAATAAAAAGTGAACCATACCGTACCACTTTTTGGGTACCCATTGCAAAGCTTGTGGATTCACTCACTTGTGGACAAACAGAAGAATGAAAACAAAGGAAGTGGCATTTTAAAAGTACAGCCAAGACATTACACTGTTATAATATATACATATGGCTGATTCCAGCGTTATGGACGTGACATTTGCAGTAAAAAAATGAAACGTATATTCTCAGAGAAGGTATATGTTAACAGTATATTGAAATATATGTTTATATTTTTCTTACCCCTTAACCATGGAGTTCAGGCATCAAAAAAATATCAGTCTATGCAGGTGTTTTATATTTAAAATGACGGCAAAATGAATGCGTTACGGACGTGACAAAAAAAAGACATGAGTTTTGTGAGTTGACATACTTTGTGAAAATTCTGTGAATGAAAATGCAGAAGCCAAAAATATATATAACAGTCAAAAGGATAAGGGTTGGCTCTGCATGGGACATATATAATTAATTTTATTTAGTTTTTCATTTTTGCATTAATGAGGAAAAACTATCGTTACGGACGTGACTTGTCTTCGTTACGGACGTGACTGCTCTGAAATTGACAGTTGACATATTATGAAAATCAGATAAATGCTTTCAAAACTTGACCAAAGACCTATTTGTGGATATCTGTTGGGTGTGTAAACCAATAAACTTTAACGTCTGAGACATCTGAATGGTAAGGTTGCACAATTAATCAAACTTAAATAGATATCACCTTGTTATTTAATTCGTATTATGGCATGTGTGTTGTTAAAGGTTAACGCACGTTCGAATGTTCAAAACTCAATTCGGTAACAATGTTGCATGCTAACATGGTGCTTTTATACTCTGACTAATATAGAATTTATAATAAACATAATCAGCTATAATGGGCCTATGTTTAGCAGGCTCCTAAAGTTAGTGTTTCCAGACAAACTTGAATTAAATCATTGCCTGACTGTTGCGCAAGACCGTGTCTATGTGGAGAATATTTAAAATCTAGTTTTGTCACAGATATGGCAATATTATATTTGACAAAGTTTATTTTAGTTTATTCTAGTTAACGTGTTAGTTGATGGAATAAATAATTTAATTTCTCCACTCGCGCTTGCTTTCTTTTTCTCGTCGGCAGTCACTTCAGGACAGGTTGCAAAAAGTTCATACGCACCAGGGTGAGAGAGAAAACTTTAAAACTTAAGAAAGGTTTTGTGTAGGCTATGTTAAACAAGCATAGAAAAATAGTCATTGGTTGTAGGCATGTACGATGGATGACTATAATGTTTATATTTTTAGGCTATAGTTCATAACCGATTGTGTAAAATATTGAATTAAATATTTACAGCTGCAGGTCCTATCGATTTTCTAACAAATTTAATACTCATATAATGTAGTTAAAGCTTAGATCAATATCAAGATTTTATTCTTATTTTATTCTTATTCTTATTAAAATAATTTTAATAAGCACTCAAGCGCATTTGCCGGGTGCTGGAAATCTTTGAAAATGTTTCAATTTTAATGTAGGCTATAGCCAATTTTTAAGCTTTGAAAGTGCTATTTTGGATAAAGGGCTTGGAAAATGAATTGTGTCACTTTGATAATTTATCTTTATAAATAGTTATTTAATTAATGAAATAAAAAACATTTATGCTCTGCATGAAACGAAAACTCCGCTGTGGCCTGACCCGCGGCGTGCGCATTTTGAGCAGTGGGAAAAGACCAAATGCATGGAGGTTATTGATTATGCGCCTTGCGCCTTGCTTTTTGTCATTGCGCGCTTTGTGCGCTCCAGAAGAAAAGCATGTTACCTCAGTGGCGTCTTTCATTCTTCAATCAAACGAAAGCAGAGGCGGGGTTTCCTTGGAGGTGACAGAAGTGTCAAGATGACTACGGCGAACTTTTTAATGACGGAGAGACTTGTGGTCGCTGTTTTAAGTCATCCAAAGTTGTATGACTTTACAAATCTTGAATTTCATAATGTTATTTAAAAATTTAAATTATGAAAACACTGACAGCAACACTCGCGCACAATAGACCAGCTGATTCAGTTGCTATCTATAGTGACATTCAAAAGAGCATCGTGCTCCTTTTCTTCTTGTCAACATAAAATGCATTGCAGAGCGCCTCACGTCTCTGGAATGAAGAAGCGCGTTCGTTGTGATCGGCTTTTATGAGCAACACATATTTGTTAACTCGCATGACAGTAACATGTGCAAACACACGTGCTTACAGATGTTTTTTGCCAAAAAAAGGAAAATGAAAGAAGGATATTCTGGCCACAGTTTGACACAGGAGTTGACGAACCAGCGCTGATGCTGGTCGTCTGTGCTGCCTGGAGCCGCGTCATAAACTCAACTAGGCATATTCATGATTTAGTGCAGAGTACAATCAACAAACCACCCTTTTTTCCATTTGGAAAATAACAGCTATTAATGGTTCTTATATACATTTTAAATAGCCTAATCTACAAATCAAACAAAGAAAAATATTTTATAACTTCGCACCAAACTGATGCTTTCATTTTACAGCTTATAAAACATGTATGCAAATTAATGCAGTATCACATGTAAATAACAAAATTGTTATATGCTTAGCCTATACTTTACAAAATGTATAGGTTCAAAGCCTTATGGTTCATCATTATCTTTCACTATAGGCAGCGCGTGCGCACATGAACCGCAAGTAAGACGGAGGAAATAGGTTAAGTCATTATGGCCAATTATGGCAATATGTAAAATGTTGTTTTCTTATTAAACATTTATTTCTGAAATGTTACTAAAGTGGTTTATAGTTAAATGAAATGTTCAGTTCTTGATATAACATATGGATGTTATGTAATGTAAGTCAGTAATTGTAATGCAGCATCATAATGAACAAATATGCGCTAGTCATTGGCTTATATTGATAAGGAGTTCAAAAATGGTCACGTCCGTAACGCAAAATTGTGGTTGTTTAGAGCAAAGACCTGAGATGAGTTGGCGATTATAATTAGTATGGACATATTTTGGCTTTGTATACAAAGTTTCATTTTATTTGTTATATTATTTATTCCACAATATAAACTTTTTCATTAAATCGTTACGGACGTGACACGTGACCGAAGCTGCGTGATGTCTTAAATATGTAGCTCATAAATCAAAAGGGCAATAATGTTATGAAAAAGTAAGGATAATTATTTATACTACAGACTCCAATCCTTCTGCAGAATGATTACAGTTAACATAAAGCATGGAAAAGGTGAGTCTTTAACCCCTTTTTTGAAAGCACGAAAAGTGGTTGGATGATAATAAAATTACCATTGGCACAATCCTCATATTTCATGGATAAACAAAACAATTTCCTTAAAAATTCAACAAGAGCACATCATAACAATAAAATATAGACCTTAATAAGCAAATTGAAATAGGTTTTGTTATTTTGGTCAAAAGTTTATTTTTTCATGATAAGGTTGACATTTTCATGGAATTGCTCATATAATAAAACATGGTCAACCCAAACTCAAACAAACCTTGTGATCATCTTGATAAACAGCCACAAGGCCAAAAAAACTAAATCTGTTGTCCTGTTAAAGTTTTACGAGCCCGTCTAAAAGTTTGAGTGGTTTCACTTTCTCCAGAGAGCTCCCCGTGCAAATATATTTAAAATAACAAACTTCTTGAGATATTCTTGAGATATTAATGTGCGCATGATTATTGAAGTGCTTCTGATCCTTTTTAGAAATGGACAAATGCGAGAGTGACACATGAAAAAACAAAGGAGAAGCCAGAAAAACAAAGGAGCAAATAATTCTTTCAGCAACCTAAAACATGAACAAACTGCCATGTTTAACTACTATCATCATCGCCTTTTGGACTATTATGAACTCGGGAATGACGGAATCACTTTCCAGTTGGTACTCTTTTGGTAGTGAAAAAGCAAGCCTTAAAACCGCTCTTAAAAAAAAACTTAAAAACAGTCCGTTGTTGTGCTTAATGTTGCAAACTGATATGTTCCTATTATATTATTCTTTTTTAAATGTATAGTCATGCACACACTTGTTTGTAGAGCAAGCAGTTTGACTGTTTGTTTTCTGCCGTTTATTATTCCTAGTCAATTATCTCATAGGCAGCTGAATCGCAAGTTCTAAAACAATCGCAAAAACGAGCGCACTTCCATATTTTAGAATAAGGTCAATGGAAAAGATAAACAACTTTTAATCTATTGCGAATTTATAGGATATCTTTGACATATTAGACAAAAATACCAATCAGACAGCAAATCCAAAACTTTTTTTTATTTACTACAATATATGCAAGAACCAATTCTCCAAGAATGTGTTTAAAATATTAAAAAGTCGTTTTGATTTGTTTGTTGAGCATTTCATCGATTCAAGCTAAAAAAATAAGACCTCAGAGGATCTGGAGGAACATGAAGCACAACACCTCATTAGGACATCTCTGCGCTTGTTCTCTTGGTGTAAAGAAAATCAAAGATCAAGACTTCAAGTAGCACTTTAAAGAGCTGCTCTGCCGGTGCCATAAAAACAGGGTGGAAGAACAATCTAACAAACGCAAAGCAGAAGACCTCACCGTCAAGCAGGTAATATTACAGTGTGTTGCACAGCCAGAAGCCTTTTCTTTTAATCACACAATAACAGATCCGCTCTTTCCTCAGGGAGACAACCATCACAGTTAGTGGCTAGTAGACAATGAGATAAACATCAGAAATGTTTATCTGATGACGCACTTCAACATTCTACTGACAACCAGTGGGTGAAAGGGGAACAGATGATAACGATTCTATGGATTTGTGTTGAGGTCAATTAATATTACTTTGCAATTCAACCAGACAGTCTGTGCTTGTAATTATTGTGTATGATTGTTTCTTCTTAAAAAAAAAGTAATTCAGCCAGTCACAGAGAATGTCCATCTAAAGGTTGAAATTTTAAATAAAAAAAAACAATGATTGAATAAAAGAAACGTATTAAGAAAAAAAATGCATTCCTAATTAAAATTTTAATGTATTAATATCATCATTCATTATCTTTTTGGCTTAGCCCCCTTTAGTCCAGCACCTGTTTTACGCAGCACATGCCTTTCAAGCTGCAACCTATCACTGGAAAATGCCCATACACTCTTGCATTCACACACATACGCCAATTTAGCAATTCACCCATATCACATGTCTTTGGACTTGTGGGGGAAATCAGAGCACCCGGAGGAAACCCACGCCAACACCGGGGAGAACATGCAAACTATACACAGAAATACCAATTGACCCAGCCAGGGCTGGAACAAGCGACTTTCTTGCTGTGAAGTGATCATGCTCACTGCACCACTGAGACGTCATAATTATATTAATTTAAATGTCACTTAAAGTGAATTTAATTATCTATTAATTAAAAGTAAATAATATTTATATTCCTTAATTGATTTAAACCTTTTTAATTATAGACAGTTCATTCATTAATTTTCCTTTAGCTTAGGGCGTACTCACACTATGTATAGTTGCCTTGAACTGGGCCAAAGCATGCTTGTCCCCCCTCCTGTCTCCCCCGACGGCCTGCACTCACATTACATTCGCGCCTGGGTACGCTTACGAAAGAGTATTGCTGACCATACCAACTAACTTTGCCATCTGAATAAACAAACAAAGACCACTGATCGCTTACTTACTAAATCTGTGGATACAGGACTATTTAAAGGAGACGAGCGGCAAATACGGATTTCACCATTTCCAGATGAGAAAAGCTCTCGGGTAAACAATGTTCCTTAGATCCGTCTTTCTGTTGTGCGTCATGTGCACTGTAATCCACACGTGAGTCCAGCTGCACTATCATAGCGGGAAAATGAAAACAAAACCTTCGATGCAGCAAATAATAAAAGCAACACTGACGACTCATAACTCCAAACAATTATTCTTCTTTGTTTTGGCAACACAACTTGGCTTCTCTATCTGCTGTCTGTACACTGTATTAGGTACAAACAGTCTTCGAATCTATCATGCATGTTAATAAAATTGCATGTTAATAAAATTGTGCACCGCATACACAATAGAGTGCGCTAATTGGTTTGAGCCAAGTCTTTCTTATAAATGAATTCAGCACACTCAGAGACATCACAAAGTACTCCCAGGTACAGACAGCCATAAGAGTGTTTTTAAATTGATTGCGTTTTAGTATCGGATGTAGACAAAATGAGGACTCTTAGGTCAAATCCCAATTCTGTTTTTGTACCCCGTTTCCCTTGGCCCTTAAAGGGTCACAAAACACCAAAACACATTTTTTGAGCTGTTGTAGACACACGCTGGAATACACACTAAAATCTCATGGCCGTGACGCAGCTTCGAAAATTTGTTTCAAACCGAAAGAACAAATTTGCTCGAAATAACGAAAAAACAACCTTTTTTTTAACCTTTTTAGTGTAATATATGTGTCCTAATAGTGTTTTTAGCAGTGTGGGACAGATATATGACTGTCAACAGCTCAAAAAATGTGTTTTGGTGTTTCGTGACCCTTTAAGGGCTAAGGGAAAGGGATAGGGGTACTAAAATAAAATTGGGATTTGACCTAAGAGTCCTCATTTTGTCTGCATCCGATACTAAAATGCAATCAATATAAAAACACTTTCATTCAGAATAAAAATAGGAAACACAATTATTGCATTTTCATGATCAATAAACTGCTATGGGGTGATGCTAAATTTGCAAACCAACAAAAAAAGCGAGGCGTGCTGTTTATGTGTAGAGGAAATGAACTTCAGTCATCTTGTAGGAACACGTTCAGACGCACACAAATGAGAGAGCTGCAAAATGAGTGAGTAATCCATCATGGCTGCCATTTCCCAGCCCTTCTTTTCAACAAAGCCTTGACGGATGGGAGGAGATAAGGGTCTGTGTGTGTTAGTGGAAATGTGAGCACAGTTCTTTCAGGCAGACCCACACACACACACAAACACACACCTGCACGAGTTGCTGTGGAAGCTGTGAAAGTCACGTTCGCTCATCAGTCTTCTAATGCCCGGTGAGCGGCAGGGTGTGTGTGTGAGTGTGTGAACTCATGCATAGCCTATTCAAACCCTCCAACATCCCCCAAGGTCTCTTCTTTCTCAAAGCAGACTGTGTGTGTGAGTGTGTGTGTGTGTGTGTGTGTGTGTGTGTGTGTGTGTGTGTGTGTGTGTGTGTGTGTGTGTGTGTGTGTGTGTGTGTGTGTGTGTGTGTGTGTGTGTGTGTGTGTGTGTGTGTGTGTGTGTGACAAAGAGAGAGAGAAAGAGAGCTGTCCACCACTAACCGCAACTAGTTCAAAATTGTGAAATCAACCTTACAGTTCCTAAAAGACCCTGATATAATTCTTAAGTAATGACGCTGCAGATAAAACCCTGTTTTTGTCATCTACTTGTCAACATTTCAATAGTCATTTTTCGATGGTACAAAAATAAGAAAATGACCTCATCATTACTCTCCCTCATGTGTGGTTTTAAATCTTTGAGAGTTTCTTTCTTTTGTTGAACACAAAATAAGATATTTTGAAGAATGCTGCTTGCTGGCACCTATAACCTAGCTAAAAGTGTTGCTTAAAGGTGAAAATATTTGTCACATTTTTAAACATAATAGATTTACTAATTTCTACTTTTTCTAAATCAGTTAGTTAAAATATTGTGTTTAAAATGTGATAAACAAATATTTCCTGCCATGTTGGCAGCACTGTATATCATCTTTTACTATTTATTTTGCAAGATACTAGTACTCATCTTAAATTACAGTTTAAAGGCTTGCAGGTTATAATGTTAAGTGGGCAAGTTCGATTAATTCGGCAAGTTATTTGGATAAGGGTTTTGTTCTGTAGAAAATTGAAAAAATATACACTACCGGCCAAAAGTTTGAGGTCAAGAGGAAGGATTTGTAAATGTTTTAAAATAGCTTCTCCTGCTCACCAAAGCTGCAGTTATTTAATTAAAATTGCAGTACAAATTGTAAAATTGTAAAATGTTATTGCACTATAAAATAAATGTTCAAAGGTAGTTGATCATTTAATTTAATCATTTATTCCAGTGATTTTAAATATGAATTTTCAGCTTCATCACTCCAGTCTTCAGTCACATGATACTTCAGAAATCTCTATTCTCTATTCTAAAACTCTGATATTAATTATTATTATTATTCATATTATTATTATTCATTCATTCATTCATTTATTTTCTTGTCGGCTTAGTCCCTTTATTAATCCGGGGTCGCCACAGCGGAATGAACCGCCAACTTATCCAGCAGGTTTTTACCCAGCGGATGCCCTTCCAGCCGCAACCCATCTCTGGGAAACATCCACACACACACACACACACACACACACACACACACACACACACACACACTATGAATAATTTAGTCTACCCAGTTCACCTGTACCGCATGTCTTTGGACTATGGGGGAAACCGGAGCACCCGAAGGAAACCCACACGAATGCAGGGAGAACATGCAAACTCCTCACAAAAACGCCATCTGAGCCAAGGTTTGAACCAGCGACCTTGGTTGTTGATTGAACATAAATGTTTGTTTAAACATAAATCTAAAAAAAAGGTTTCTGTGTGGAGTTTGCTTGTTCTCCCAGCATTCGCGAAGGTTTCCTCTGGGTGCTCTAGTCTCCCTCAACAGTCCAAGGACATGCGTTATAAGTGAATTAGGCTAAATTGGTCATAGTGTATGTATGTGAATAAGTGTGTATGGGTGTTTCCCAGAGTGGGATTGCGGCTAGAAGGGCATTTGCTGCGTAAAACATATGCTGGATAAGTTGGGGTTTCATTCTGCTGTGGCGACCCCAGATTAATGAAGCTGAAAAGAAAATGAATGAATGAATAAATGAACAAAATAAAATCATTGGAAGTTTTTTTTTTTTTTAAGTATACTAGTCAAATCAACACAAATGGATTAAGTTATGCTAAGACGTTTTACAAGATAAAGCCAATTGAAGAAAAAACTGTTAGCGTTGTCCCCTCAAAAAACTAAGAATTGTGTTGTTTTAGCTCATTTTTAATAAGTAATAAGTCATTTTTTGAGTAAACCTCCAATATAACTTACTGTTTCTAATAAAAAGTAAAACAAAGTTATGAAATATGCCATCATGTGACTTCAAGAAAAAATAAGTAGGTGCTGCTTCGTTCAGAAAGAAGAAAAGATGCCTGTTATATAATCCAGCTGCAATGATTTCATGTATTTTTCAATAATTGAACACATATGAGTCACTATTCTCTAAAGTGTTAACATACACTGCATGATATAACTATTACGGGAGGGGGGTGGGGGGTTGTAATATTAAAGTCTAGAGCAGGTTTGTTCAATCTGGAAATGTACACCTTCAACAAAGATAAGTTTTAAACAGATTTAGTTGAAAATTACAGCTAGGTCTGCTAGAGACTGGTTGGATTCCCATATTTGCCCAACATCTTGTCTCATCTATAACTGATGAAGTAGGAAGAGGATGGAAAGGACAAACAGAAATAAAAGGCGCACGGAAAAAAAAGAGGAGCAGATAAAGCGTGTTGTTTGAAATGGAGGAAAGAGATCAGGTCTGGCTGTAGGACATTATTTGCTCAGTCACGCCACAGGCTGTGTGTTCCAGCAGCACCATCACTTCTGTAGAGCAGCCGCTATTAGAAATTCATGAACGACTCTCTAACATTGATGTGGCCTCTGGTGACGGAGGTAAAATACAGACCGGTACAAAAAAACTTTTTCCACTGATACTTCAGTTTCTAAAGAACTTTTTTTTTTAGAAAAGACAAAGCGGTATTAAAGATTTCAAGTGACAATGCAAACATGCAAGCAATTACCAGAGAGCAAATTATACATTGATTATTGAGGGGAGTCAACCATTTTAATAATGTTATTTTGTGTAAAAGCAAAGTCCCTTTAAGGCAAGTTATTTCACTCGGCAGGCATCTTTGAAACGCCTGTTGGGCAGTATTCTCAGGTATTCTGTCTGATTTGGGAAACATCCAGTTCTCCAAAACTGTTTGCCAAGCTTACGATTATATTACATATTTAAAAATCACCAATAAAATTAAACAACAACAGTCTCATGAGTTTAGTTTCTAAGCATTCGAATCAAACAAAATCTGCATATTTTCAGCTTGCCTGAGCTAATGCGCATGCACACTCGAAATAATGCTTTGTCAGATCGTGTTGGTTTTCTAAAGTAATTCACAACTTGGTCATGATGGCGAATCTTCTCCAGAAATGACAGCGACTCTTTGTTTGCAAGTTTGCGTAGACAAGTTGCTGTTGGCATTAAAGTAGTTACTGCAGTCATCTGATGTGTGTTTGACAGGACGGACTATACCTCGTATTTATTTCATACAGATTACAAACCATAAAACTTGTTTCAATTGTAGTTGGTTCATATAAAAGTACAGATTTTAAGCTTCATATGGATATTTATCTTATGTCTGTGAAGACGGTATTCGGTGAGATTCCAGTGTGTTTGTTGACCACAACTGTCATAAAAGCACTTGTCTAGTCTGAGATTCTCCTTTAGATAATAGTCAGTCTATAGTGGTCTATGATTGGCTCCTGTACTGGCAGGCAGGACTTTATTCGCCATATTGACAGTTAGACTTTTCCCTGATTCAAATCTATACAAGTGACATGTCTTGTCTATTCTATAGTCTTTGTTAATACATGCTTCAGTGAATCAAATAAGTATGTTTTCATTTAAATTACATCCAATTTATTAATAAAACATATTTCAAGTTTTCATTGTTCCAAGGGATATTTAGTGTATCCTCACATACAGTAACCTCTGATTAGTTATAACTGTAGGTCAAACTATACAAACTAATGTTCTACTAATTTTACTTTACTTTTAGGTACAAACACCTATTTCACAAGATAAGTCTCTTGTGAACACTTACTGAGTTGATCGGTGCTCTAGATCTGCCAGTTTAAGACTGTTGAACAAATTTTTTCTCACATAGACTGACTGGTGCGATTAATAAGGGTATGAACCATTATAGCGGTGGTCAAATGTATATTTATATCATCTGTTAATTCATTCATTCATTTTCTTTTCATATTTTTTAAACAGATGATTCCCTTCCTGCTGTAACTTATCACTGGGAAACACTCATACACACTCATTCACACACAAACACTGAGGACAATTTTGGCGAACCCAGTTCACCTGTACCACAGGTCTTTGGACTTGTGGGGGAAGCACCTGGAGGAAACCCACGCGAACGCGGGAAGAACATGCAAATTCCACACAGAAACGCCAACTGACCCAGCCAAGGCTTGAACCAGCGACCTTTTTGCTGTGAGGCGACAGCACTATACCTACAGCACAACCAATCTATTACTTGATTATTAATATTATTATATAAGATACAGATCATAGAAAACTATTTCTCACATTAAAGCATGCATACATCTTGTTTTGATATCCTTCAAGGGGGATTAAGTGTTAATTAGGCGTGTCAATAATCGCCCCCCAAACCCACTTTAATTTGCACCATGCACTGTAAAAAGCAATTAGTTGACATTACTTAAAAAAAAAGTAAACTCGGTGCCATATAATTATCTAGTAAACAACTTTTATAATTATGCATATAGTTTAAGTTAATTAAATTGGTTTGCTAAGTTGAAGTAAGATCAACTTGTTGCTTTAAAGGTGACGGTTTACTCTTTTTAATTAAAGTAACGTATTGCTTTTTACAGTGTGGCGATTACACATGCAATTACAGATATGGAAATAATGTAAAGACCATTTTGAAATTTGCAACTTATGGTTATGTGTTTGAGTAAAATGTAAATTTTTGCTTTGTTTTGCAAACTACCAATGACATTTCTTTCAAATAAAATGTTAATAGCAAACAGCTATCATTATCAAAGCATGATTATCTCAATATTATTATTGACCAACATGCTGGAGGTTTACTTGAACTAGCAGCCAATTAAAAAGAAACCGAGCTTAAAGTCATAGGTAATGGTTAGTTAACAGTGAGAATTTTACCTTAAAATAAAGTGTGACAATCTGCAAGCGTTAGAAAACGTTAGAATTTAGTTTTACTGATTCAGTTGAATTCATATTTTTTTCTGTAGCACACTTTATAATGGAGATAGTGTCTACGTTTGATTGTAGATTGATTGACACGCATCGATGAATTTGCTCTTCAGTGTTTGAACTCTCAGTAATGATTAAATCACACTGAACTGAGCTAAACTGAACTTAAACACTAAAAACTGAACTACACTGTTCCAGTTACTATGACCATTTATGTGAAGCTGCTTTGACACAATCTACATTGTAAAAGCGCTATACAAATAAAGCTGAATTGAATTAAACTGAAAACTGTGGATTGATAGATTGTGCGATTGTGTTCATTCATTTATTCATTAATATGCATGAATTTTCGCCCAAACACAACCTACCGAGTAGGGTTGAGTGATTAATCGAAAAGTAATCAAAATTCACATTTAGAACCTATAATCGATCAAATTTATCCAGGTCGATTTTATGATTTATTTTCTCTAAGGAAAGTGAAGTGACGTGACCCCAGCTGATTTATACTTCCGCAGCCTTTGTGCAGTCACATACCCACACACCTGTCCAAAAACGTAAAAACTACACGTCGCGACGACACATATCGCAAGCTATATGATTGGTTGGCTTGGTATCGGTGACAAGCGTGGGCCGCGCATAGCCCACTGGAGCAAGTGTTTACAAGTGTCTAGTCCCATCGAGAAGCTCCATATAGAAATTTTTTTGTGTTTTGTGTTTACCAAATGATTAAAGTTGTTGTACGTCTGCCAGTTCCTGCCTTTAAATAAGCAAGTTTTAGCTACTTGTACATTAAAGGAGCATTCAGACGAAAAAAAAAAAAAAAACCCTGTGAAGAAGTGAAGAAACTCCATGCAGAGGCAGTAAATAGATTGGTTACTAATACTCGTAAATAAATTGTAATCTAGTTCAAATGTTAAATTAATTGAGATTTTGACTTAAGGCCAAATCACCCAGCCCTACTACCAAGCATTTCCAGCACATTCAGAGAAACTTTCAGTTTGTTTTTGTATTAATATTTTTATTTATTTATTTTTTATACCATAGATTTATTTTGTAAAACTGCTTTCCAATGTTCTTTGTTGGTACTCTTATTACTCCTGTAATTATTCAGATTTGCATTTCATTTATTTGCTTTGTGTAATCCGGTGTTTCAATATCTAAACATTCTTTCTGCTCCAAATGAATTCAAGGAAACTTTTAATAACCTGAACTGAAGCGAAGTAATTTGTTGTAGCACATCTTCAAACAGCTTTCCCAAACGCTCCCAATGTTTTGATAGCGCCACTATTAAATTGGCATAGTAAGTGTCTTATCATAGATTATTAAATAAATAAATTAAATGCCGCTGCTTCAATCACGCTGAATTTTGATGTTTCCGGGCACTAAACCTGACTTTGGTTAACAAGCATTTTAATGATTGGATGTTGGCAATAAAGACACTATTAATGGAAAAGATCCAAGAATGCAATTTTGTGATTCGGGTTCATTGATGAAGCACGTTTTTGCTTTAAATGCCAATAGCACTGTGAATATGAGCTCACAATGTGCACATATTTCTCATAAAAGAATTGTATGCATTATGAAAGTTTGCAGAGAGTGACAGCTGAAGTCAGAATTACAAGCTCTCCTGTTAAATTTGAATTATTTAATATTTTTTTCCTGAGGTGCCTGAGGTGATTTGGGTGCACACGTCCACCATCAGCACATTGGTTCTCACACACACACACACACACACACACAATCATTTTGCCAATTGACCTTTTAATAAGTGTATATTGGTTTATGTTGAAGGGGTGGGGATTCACTTTTACAAGGCAGTCCCAAACGACAGTTCGAGATCAGTTAACTTGACGGTCAGTAAACCTCGCAGTTAACCATAAGCAATGTGACCTGTCTGTGTATATTAGTTTGGTTGTACATATATCGTTTGTTTGTTATTTATTTGTTCTTTTATTTTTGGTTATTTTGCTGTTTTTTGGGTTATTTTGGTTTTCACTCTCGTACACTGTAAATACACCATCACTTTGCACGTTCCATCAGCGAGTGGTGCCATCATTTATTCGAGGTTTTATCACTTTCCCATGCTTTGAGAACCCACTACGAGCCTTCCTGGTTCGTCAAGCTCACAATGGCCAATTCAAAACATATGCTGTACAGTGATTCCCAGAGGTTTAAAATATATTTGTGGTGGTAGTCAGATTGACTACACACCTTTTACCCATTGCACATGCTTAATTACATGTGACAAAAAGTGATCTTCCATTCTATTCAGGAGGCACGTTCACCCACCGACCAGTAAAATCTATGACTGACATTTTGTAGAGTATTTCCAAAGACTGTTAGATGTAAAATATCAACATCATCAAATAAAAAAATACATAAATATACAGCAAATAAGAAATGAATTACAAAGGAGTAAAAACATCTATGGAATAAAAATCTCTAAAAAGTATAACAATTGCGAGAATAAAAAGTATTGGCAAATGAGTTTATTAATAACGGTGCACAAACATTTAGAATTCATCCTCTCTGAGAAAATAGAAAAGTTTATCTGAGTCGTTTAGATCAAAGAATGAATTATATTTCTCTCTGTCTTGCGGTCGTGCACGCGCTGTCAGCTGCGAAGCCAAGCGAAAGTAAATCAGGTTTAAAATAAAATAAAAAAGACGACGGCTTAAAAAGCAAAGCCAAAAGCCGAATCCCAGACATTTTAGGAGATTTAGAAACCCTGGACGAATGCATTGTTAAGTCCCAAAAAGGGACGTCTCTGTGGGTCTCTGCGGAGCACGTGAGATTGTCTGTGACAGTGTTGACAGTTTTCGCGCATACAATGAGAAGTAGGAAACGTGTAGGGGGACAGAAGATTTCTCACTAGTTAACCGATGGAGGATTTTGGCTGTTTGGCAAATGTATTTGGGCAGCCGTCAATATACCTGTGCAGACCACCCAAGTAAAGTCTGTGTAGGAAGCACTGCTGTATAATTTTTAAGGGGGGTAATAATATTGATCTTTTTATTATTAAAACTGCTATTATTCCAGCTGAAATACCACAAATAAGACTTTTTCCAGAAGAAAAAATAGTACTGGAAATAAGGTGAAAATTTCACTTGAGTAATATCTGAAAAAGAATAAATATTTCACAGGAGGGCTAATAACTTTTCCCTCAACTCTACATTGCACAGCCTTACTGGACAGCATGTTCATTCTCCTCTAACAGTAAGGGATTAGCAAAGCCAAATGCGGCTACATTCTTGTGTCCACTCTCCCCCTCCCAAAGTCAAGCAGAAACACACATGATCCAGTTTGTCCTGATGGGGTACAGCAGATGGATCAAACAGCACACAAGACTGGCATGTCACAGAGCCCACTAATGCCCAAATGGACGAAAAACTGCCCGGTCACATTTTATTTTATACAACCAGGCTTTTGAAGGTAGTATTTGCAAGGAAACTAATCAAAGTTCACACTTTTTTCAGAAGCAAACCCCCACTGTACCTTTCCTCCATCCCTGCTGTTGATCCATGCGGCCCTGCAATAGATGATCCCATCAGACAGCCTGGGTGAAATGGGAGACGAACCGTAATGCAATTTACCCTGTGTCTCTCTACGTGGCTCGGCCGCCGCTCCGTTCGGAAGGGCCTTCCCACTAGGAAAACGCTCAGATCAATTCACGTCTTAGTAATGAGTTTTGCCATGCTGGTTATATCAGCTATAATATTAGAACAGTGGCCCCATGAACAAACCCAGCCATCTCAAAGTCCACAGTCGAGATCTTCACACAATCACAAATGACCAGCGAACCGGGCCACACCAAGACAATGACATTAATAAAGACCCGTGAAGCCGAAATTGGATTTTTGTGGATTTTAGACTACGTCTATTGGATTTCAGGCCACAGGGTTGTGCAAGGGATTTTTCAAATCTTTTAAAAGTCAAAAGACTCCCAGAATATGAAGTCGGTTTATTCAGCAAGGATGGAATATACTGATTAAATGTGACAGTAAAGACGTCTACAGTTTTACTAAAGATTTATATAGCAAACAAATGGTTTTCTTTTGGAATTTCTATAAGTATCCAGAAAAAAAAGAGCACTCAACTGCTCATTAATGTAAAATTATATATATATTCAGTCAATTACATACTTAATGCATTAAGACATGTATACGCGGTCAAGACAACCTTCTGTAATTTAAACTGAGAACCAGAAATTAAGGTAATTTAAAGTCCACATGAATGGGAAGTTGCTAGACTTCTAATAATGTATGTTGATGTGCTTCCCACTGTCCCAGAATATTGAGTAGAGCGAGACTTTCCATTTGAACATAATTACCTCATAGCAAACTAACGGTAAAAAGGGCATGGATAGGAATATTATGGTGGCGCCAATAGACTAGTGGTATTCCGGGTTCAAGGTCCTTTGCAGATTCTTCCCCTCTTTCTGCTCCCCATGATCTCCTGTCAATTCTCTATACTTCTCTATCCATTAAAGGTTAAAAACATAATAATTATTTTTTAAAAAGAACATTGTGGCTGAAGCTGTCAAACTGAGGTCAAAAGAGAAGGACTGCCACACAAAATGAGGAAACGAATGGACAGATTTGACTGAAGACTACCAAAACATTTTTTTTCAGTCGATAAACTTGCGATTCTCCTAAATTCACCTAAAGAACAACAATATATGCTAGCAAAATAAACACTGTAATTTTTGATGTCACACCAACTTCAAAAAGTGGCATGATTGTTTGAGCCAGGCAGGCTAGTCTGAAATTTTAGAAACTGCTGATCTACCTGTGTTTTTATGCACAACTATCTCTAATGTTTACAAAGAATGGTTCCAAAGAGAGAAAATATCAATAGTGCATCATCTTTGTATGCCTAAATCCCCTGTGCATAAATACCAGAAGGCAGAAGTGAATGAACAATCTGGTTTAAACTGTCAAGGAAGGCAACAGTACCTCAAACAAAACTCGAGAACAGAGGTCTTCAGTAGAGCATCACAAAGAGCAACACAAAAGACCTCCAACCTTGAAGCAGATGAGCTACAACAGCAGGAGACACACCGGTGCCATTCCTGTCAGCTAAAAACAGTACAAATTGATCACAACGGCACACAAAGTTTCCCTGGCCCAATGATTTCTGTGGCAATATTAGAATGACAATGACAGAATATGGTACAAATAACATCTAAACATAGATCCATGCTGCCTTTTATCCACAATGGTGTTGGGAACGGATATTTTTTCTGCAAGCTTTGGGCCCCTTACCAACTCCACAAAGGGAATTCAAAGGAATAGTTCAATTAAATATGAAAATTGACTTGCCTTTTATTGGTTCCAATTTTTATAGATTGATATTTTAAAGAATGCTAGAAATCATTAGCAACTGCCATTCATAGAAAAAAGCATGGCTATCAGTTTCCAAAATTAACAAAAGCATCTTTTTTTTGTGTTCAACTGAAGATAAAAAGCTCTGGTTTGGAACAAGTGGAGGATGAGTAAATGAACGCAGAATTTACATTTTTGGGTTGCCTAAGAGAAGGGCTGGGTAATAAAATCGGCATTGATATTTATTGATTTTAGTAATAATGACAGACTATTACCTCAGACAAACAGCAAACTCAAACACTGATGAATATAATTTTTTTTTGCAATATTACACAGTGGGCGATGCGGTGGCACAGTAGGTAGTGCTGTCGCCTCACAGCAAGAACATCGCTGTTTCGAGCCTCGGCTGCATCAGTTGGCATTTCTGTGTGGAGTTTGCATGTTCTCCCTGCGTTCACATGGGTTTACTTCAGGTGCTCCAGTTTCCCCCACAAATCCAAAGACATGCGGTACAGGTGAATTAGGCAAACTAAATTGTCCATATAGTGTATGTGTGTGAATAAGTGTGTAAGGTTGTTTCCAAGAGATGGGTTGCAGCTGGAAGGGCATCCACAGCGTAAAAACATATGCTGGATAAGTTGGCAGTTCATTCCACTGTGGCGACCCTAGATAAATAAAGGGACTAAGTCGAAAAAGAAAATGAATGAATGAATGAATATCCCACAGCCCTACCTTAGAGTACTGCTGCTGACCATGTCCATCCATTCGAAACCATAAAGTATCCATCTTGTATCCATCTTGTTCTAGCTACTTCCAACAGGATAACACGGCATGTCACAAAACCCGAATCATCATTACAATTTGATACAGTACCAGTTTTAAAAACTGGCAAGAAAATGCTGCTGCAGATTTATCTTCCGTTTTCTGCTAAAGGCAAGAGAGCCAAAATAAAGTCTCACATCAAAGTTGTAGACGTTAATGTTATTAATGGCAAATGTAACTTGGCACTTGCGTGTGGTACGAGGTCATAGCCAACACTGATATTTAATTGGTGAAAGCTTGGAATTTATGTAACGCACCTGCGGTCTCTTGGCCTACAGCCACAGTAGGATTCCCAACAGCTCAGTTTCTCACAAAACTGGGATTAAAAAATGGAGAGCTGGCGATTTGGATACCACGCATTTCCCATCTGGTCCTGAACCGGACAATAGAGACATTCATGTGGTAAAGGGATAAGTCTGGGAACTGGACCAGCATAGACTGTAACACACCGCCTCACGATTATGAGGACTGCTGACTCTGATGACGGCTTTTTCCTCCATTTTGAGGACACGGGGTCCTTTCACCTTGAGGCTGAACGGGTCTAAGCAATTTACTTCCTTAACCAAATGCTTCAGGGGAGCTCAGCGGGAACGCAGCAAAGTCATTACCATTTTCCTGAATTATCATCTTAACTTAAGAGTTCAAGAATTGGATTGTTAGAATGAACGAATCCTAAATGCACCTGGCATTTCAAATATATTACTCAAAAAAAATCCCAATGATGGCCTATGATGAGAAGATATGTGGCCTTCAAGTAGTTGACTGGTATTGATTTTTGATGGCGGATGCTATCTCAGAATGCATGGTGGCCGATGGCTGACATAAAGCCAACAGACATGAAACTAATGAACATGGAGAATGGGAGGTTAATAGTGTGTTCAAGTCCTCCTGGGAAGGTCATATTTATGAGTTGAGAAGTCATATTTATCATGTCAGAAAGAGCGCTGCAGCTGTGACATCAAAACCCAGAGACTAATTTGCTGCCGGTTCCACAAAATTGTTCTCGGGGGGTTTATAAAATAAGGTGTTTTTGATTAATGAGTAAAGTCAAGTCTGTTTGAAACATACCAGGACGATACTTTGACATCGATAACCTAATCTGCACACATTCACACAATAAAGATTATATATATGTATATATATATATATATATATATATTTGTTTTTAGTCTGCTTCAAAATTCACATCTGCAGTAATAGTGTACTTTACAAATGCAGCGTGAAAAGTATCAGAAATTTATATTTACTCTAGACTTAAGTATATTGCGCAGTTTGGAAAATTCAAGGTTTTAAAACCACCCAATTTTCTGTAATACCGTTCCTAAGGTATGTATAAGATTTTTTATTTACTTTTTTGGGGTTTTTTTAGACAACAGTATCTCCAGCAGAAAAGATATCCAAAGATAGAATTTTTAAAGAAATCTGTGTTTTTGATACTAATGAAGACAGCGAAAGTCAGTGATTCAATTTTATTATTTAGTCTGACATGTTTACTGCTTCAAACTATTTTGAATTTTCAAAAAAAAAAAAAAAGAATACATTTATAGGAATGGTTGGTGATATTAACGTCTTATTTGTGTCACATTAGTATATGTGAGGGGGCTTGTAAATAACTCATGAAAGAATAATATATAAACAATATTGTTTAATGGGAATTTTTATTATTTATTTTTTTTTTTTACCCAGACATTTTAAAAGAATATACTTTAGAAAAGTAATCACAACACCGTGATACCGTGATATTTTTATTTAAGGTTGTCATACCGTCAAAATCTTAATCCGGGCCCATGCCTTTATGTGACCCTGGACCTCAAAACTCTATCCTGAATTTTTGGCAATTGCAAACTTCAATTATTTTTGGCATTGTCAAAGCATTTTTTTTTCTTTTAAGCCAAAAACTATTGGAATAATAAATAAATATAATAATTCATTAAGCTATTTTGTAAATTTCCCACTGTGTACATATGCAGTATAAAAGCTTTGCTGAGAATCATTGCTAAAACCTTTAACTTCAAAGATTACTTTTTCAGTATTTGAAATGTTTGAAGCCTCAGATTACATATTTTCAAACAGTAACAGTACATCTTGGCCTATACCAACAAAACATATGTCAATGGAAATCTTATTTATTTAGCAAAAAGTTTTTTTTAAAAAGACTGGTTTCGTGGTCCAGGGTCACATATTTCTTAAAGTTTTAATGATGTCAAAATAGAAGTTCTACATTCTGACAAAACAAAAGTCCCAATCACATAAAGGTTTGGTTTACATTTTTGCATCTAGCGTTCGTCGTGACCCATGGCAAATGCCTTGCGTCTAGTCATGCATTTATACTTCTGTGTGTTGTTTGTGTTGCTCTGCAATAACCTTTCTGAAATGCTAGCTGGTCTTTATGTGCCCCGTTCTAGTTTATTCGCAGGTGTTTTTTTTTTTTTTTTTTTAATTCTACCCTAATGTACAAGTAGCTAAAACTCTCTCATTCAGAGAACCCTCACACATGCAACAACTTCATAAGGTAAACACAAAACAAAAGTGGAAACTGGAAAACTTCATGTGACTCGACACTTGTAAACATTTACTTCAATGGGGCTTGCTACTAGATCAAATACAGATGAGAGAATCATTTATATTCTTTATAAAAATTATCTTTAATTGTATTTTATTAATCGTCATAGTAATGTAAAAACAGTAGTTGTACCAAGTATTATTAATGTTATCAATTAAATTACGCAATAAATCTATTTTATTAACATCTATTCCTACCCAAACCCTAAACCCAACAATCACAGTACTGTAAAAATATGAATTATTGGTATTAAGAGCTAAAAAAAGATTCTATTTTGACGTGTGTATCTGTCACAGAAGTCCTCCAACAGGTTCGCGCAGCTCTCAGCCCTACCCCCAATCACAGAGCTTGCGATACATACACTTGTTGTGACGTATAGCTACTTTTTTTGATATTCACAAGGAGTATGCGTCACCTCAAAGGCTGCACTGGACCATACGAGTGCGCTAGACGCAGAAGTATAAATCAGCCTTTAGTCAAATAGAAAAACATACTCGCCACAATACCAATTATTTAAAATGAAAACAAATAAATAAAAATTTTATCATTAGATTGAAACGTGAGAGTAAGTAACAAAGACATAACTGATCAACCAAAGTCCAAATGTCCCCTTTCAATTGAATTAAATCTGCTTATTCATTTTGGCTTGACTACATCCATATTTAGCAACTTGTGAGACAAGTAAAACAGCCCAACCTGTTCAGGTTCAGAGCCTTCCAGGTGCTTTTGAATGCACTGACAGTTCTGGAAACAAAGTGGAACCAGGTGTCACTTTTTTCCCCCAAACTGTTCAAGTCAAATCCGCCGAAACTCACTTTGAGATTTTACCTCACTGACCTCAGCTGTCTGTCATTGCAGGCTAGGGAGCGGCGTACAGTGCTGCCACACAGGCCGAAAGAAGCAGAGACAGACAGACAGCTCAGATCTCAGTGCTAACTCTGAGAGACATGCGCCGCACACCGTCCTCAGTCCCTGCAGAACCGCTGAACTTTGGCCTCTTGCAGATCACGACTAATGGAAAGTCAACAATCTCCCTTCACAGATGGTAAGAGCCACAGAGGGAAAAAAAGAACAACAGAGGTCTCTTAGGCCAAACACATATACGTTGTTAAGCAAACTCTGGAACAAATCAAAACAATGAGGGTAGGCATGATGAAGGGTTCATATTTCCACCAGAAAAAACCCACACTTACCTCAAGTTTAGCTCTATAATTAGTCATTAGCTGTGCTTCCATATTGCATCACCCTACTATAATGAGCATTTTACAGTATTGCATCACAAATGAGTGATGGAAAGGCCAAATTCCATTGGAAAGTTCATGAATATGGTGGAAATAAGTAAATATAAAAATAAGTGCAGTGTCAAACATGTTTAAACACTCTCTTTAAAACTTTTATGTCATTTAAAAAATTTGTCACTTTTTAAAACTGTAAACATTTTAAGAGGGGTTTTGACTAATCAAAGTCACTGTACAAGTGAAAGCCAAAATCTAGAATGGCATCTGTCATATTAATGCATTTCGTCTTGTAGCACAGAGTATATTATTGTCCCGTTTCCACTGAGTGGTCTGGTACGGTGCAATACGGGTCACCTTTACTGGCTTGTGACTACACTGTCACAGGATACCAATGGTTAACTTTTAGTGGGCGTGATGTACAGTCGACGTCATTCTCGCTCAAGGAAACGTCAAAGTAAAGCTGTACAGATACTTTCACAAAAAGTGGTACAGTACGGTTCGCTTTTTGTTACCTTTTGACAGTGGAGCCGAATATAAAAGCGTACCGAACCATACCGTACTGTATCACTCAATGTAAACGAGCCATACGACAAACTAAGTGCAGAATATAAAGACAAAATGTGGCGGATGGTTGAAAACCACTGCTGTAGTGTGTTTACTTTCCCATGCCACTTTTTGGCGTGTATGTGTGTGTGTACATCAATAGCTTTGACATTCTGCCAGTCTCTGTTCAGGATCAATTTAATTGAATGGACACAAAAAAATTGCTCTTTTCTTTTTTTGAAGAGGGAGAACGAAAGTAAAGGTTCAATTCTGTGTCGATTTTTTTTCCCACAACTAATTCATTAATAGTTATCTCATTCAGTGTGCAATTTTTCTACGCATAATGAATTTTCAGGATAATGCCACCCCCCAAAAAAACAAAAATTTCCCACTCAGTCTGCAAAAGACCTTAAAACTACTAAAAAGATGCTTGTTTGAGGTGGCTTTAAATAAAAAAAATTAATAATAATTCTAAATTTAAAAAAAATTATGTATTAAACATTAATCACACTTAAAAACACCTGCAGCTATGTCTACATTATATTGTCTTCAACTTATAACTAGTGCCAGACGGAATCTGCGAACATTTTTTGCTATTTTTGCTGAGAATTTAGTAAAAAATCTGCGCATTTATGCAGATGTATGGTAACTAAAAACTTAATATATAAAATGAAAAAGAGTTTTTAACTTTTATTTAATGTTTACAGTGCAAATCCATCTAGATCCACTTGTTTGGTAAACAAAGCAAGTGTCTCATATAATATCACTTCTACAAGACAGAACATATGACTTTACAAACTGTATTGTAAATCAATCAAACAAACACCTTCATATTAGTCAATAATATTACTGAAATTAATGAAAAAAGTTAATAAATATTAATGTACACACATTTACACAAGTAAATAAATAGACTCAAATTTCTGCCTGCGCAGATTCTGTGTGATGGATCCATGGACCCATATGTACTTATATATGCTGAGCACTGTAAAGAAATAAAAATGTCATGCCACTGACCTGAATTCAGAGAAAAAGGATATATTTTCTAAAGTTACTGAGGTATTAGTAAAGAATGTAACCTAACCTCCGGCTAGCCAAATCCAGTTTCCATAGCCAGCTGCAGTCAGACGACACTGAGTTCCAAAGTGTCCCAAAAAGGAACCACCTGTGCACGGGACGAGTGATGACCTGGCTGCCACCCTCATTTGTTACGCCTGGACTCCCATTACATCACCAACTATGATAGCTGGGAAATCCATCTCCAGGTGTCATATTCCCACACCACAAGAAGGTCACAGAAGTCCCCAGCTCGAGTGTTCCAGCGCTCCACTTCTGCAAAGAGCTGATCGGAGTTTAGCGGAGACCTTGGGCCGCACCGTACGAGTGACTTTTTCAAAGTGATTGAGATTGAGGCTTTCTCCTTGAGGTCTATTCATTTGCATTTAACACTGTACATTAATTACACGGCCTGACGCAAACAGGATACATTCAAGGATGGGGACTTGCATCACCTTGTGACAAAGTGCTTACCGTAAGAAATACAAATGAGAACTGACAATCCCTGTGATGGTTCATATATCCTCATGAATAAACTCCATCACGGCTTCAACACAGACAGAATGTTCAACTTGAAATCATAATTCATCAAAAGATTAGTCTTGAAGGGATGAACTAAACAATCTTTAGATATATAAGGAGGCCACTGGACTATAAAAATAACTTTCTAGTTAGTCTAAAAAAAGCTTTTACAGAAGCTAAATGACAGGTTGTGAAATGTGTCGTTTATTATGTAATAGTGTGTCTAGGCTAGGCCTGCACGATTAATAAATTTTAAACTGAAAAATTATATTGCAAATTGCAAATATTTATAAACTATACATTTTAATACAAGAATTGTTGTGCTATGAAGTAAAATCTAAACATGTATATGAAAGCATTGTCAATGCACCGTGAATGTCATGAAATCAAAATGAAAAATGTATTACAATCTAAATATAAAGATTTTGAAGGTTTTAAACATCTATATATAAGATTGTATATATAATTTATTTAATTGAATTTAAAATATTGTAGTTATTTTCTTAATTTGTCATCTATTTGACAACTATTTTTGATTACCTTACCAGCGCAGCAACCCACTGATATAACTGAGAAATGGCTGACCTATTGCACAGTGTCACCCACGTGACGGAACTCGTCGTTAAGAACAAGGAAAAAAGTTAAATATGCCATACTTTGATGGTGTCGTGAGGCGTCGCAGGCATGATATCGGTTTTCGTGAACTATGCCACATTACATAAAAAGAAACGATTGAATCTTGTGTCACGACACCCATTTGTCGTCTACAAATCCCCACGACACCCTACGTCAAGGAAATCAAGGCAAAATTGTGACAAATCTGTGTGATCTGATCGAGGCTTAGAGTTCTTCGATCAGCCCCAGATTCAGAGGTCAGATGTCCGACTTCTAGCTGCGTTCTAGACGATAATTCCAAAAAGGAAGTAGAAAAAGTAATAAATCTGAGGTTTTTGTTAGATCAGACTGCAGAAAAAAGTTAACAAGAATTATTTATATTATTTATTAAATTTCCCGTTGATTGTATTTTTAATATTTATTTTTTTAGGATAAACCCCTTGAGATGTAACATCTCATTTTCAAGAAGGTCCCACAATTAATCACAATCACATAATAATAACAGCACTGTTAATAACACCATAAAAAACATATAATAATACCATAATAATAACACCACTTATTAATGTTTACCCCTATCCCAAGCCTAAACACAACAGTCACAGTAACGTAAAAACAGTAGTTGTACTAAGTATTATAAATGTGTTTTTATTAAATTACCCAATAATTTGTATCTTTTAACATTTACCTCTACCCCAACCCTAAACCCAACCGTCACAGTACTGTAAAATCATTCGTTATTGTTATACAGAGTCACAAAAATTATGCTATATTGATGTGCATATCTGCACGAAGAAGAACAAATAATACATTGTAGCATTTTTCTGCTGTTTTTTGGGTTGTTTTCACACCACACTGATTGCTTTGGTCCGAACCAGTTGAAAAGAACCAAAATGCAGTCATGTGACAAAATCCACATCTCTCATTGGCCAGATGTTATTAAACGTATTGCCTAAACTGCTTTTCGATTGTTCAGAATTAACGTGCTGGAAAATGGTAATGGAAATCCCGCAAGTAAACAAACCAGCAGACAAAAATGTCACTTTTCACTATAGAGGGTCGACTGCGCTGGCTGTTTGTATCCCTGTTTATAGTATACTATGTAAGTTTGTATACATCACTTTCGACAAACTATTCATTTCGAGAATGAAGCGTGGCTGCGGCCTAAAAACAATGTTTTAATGCATTGCAAAAGGCAAAGACGCATCGCAAGTTACTTAAGGAAAAGGCGTGAATTAATTTAGCAAAACTGCAACATGGTCATCTTCCGGAAATATTAGCAACGTTCCATCAGGTAATGTTTTTCTGAGTTTAAAATAGCAGGTAAAGTACTGTCAACAATATTTTTCCATCACACCCCATTAGACGGGACAGCGCATCGGACTACGGCAGTTGGATTAGTCGAAAAAGGCGCAGTACTTTTTTATCCCGCTTGGGTCTGTTCTAGTTTGCATCATGTTCTCACCACAAACAAATCACTCCAGGGTGTGTTTGAAAGTGTACCGAGATTACCTCTTTAAGGTGTGCACTTAATCTCTAGTGCGATTCAACTGAACTACATAAGGCAGGTTTGAAAATACTCTAAAGGCTGATTTATACTTCTGCTACGATGCAGCCTACGCATGGACACATAGCCCTCAACGTGGACGTCGGCGTCTCTGACGCGCACCTTTCCAAAAATGTAACTACACATCAAAGCAACACGTAATGCAAGTTCTGTGATTGGTCGGCTTGGTAGCGGTGACGAGTGTGGGCTGGACTGAGAGCCGCGCGAGTCCGTTGGAGCAACTGTTTACAAGTGTCGAGTCCTGTGAAGCAGCTCCAGATGAAAGGTTTTGTTTTGTGTTTACCTTATTATTAAAGTTGTTGGACATCCGCCGGTTCCTGCCTTAAAAATGAGCAAGTTTGAACCACTTGACATACCGGAAGCGTTCAGAGAAAACAAAACACCAGCGAAGAAACTCGACACAGAGGAACATAAACACCTCACAGCCAACTAGTGTTTCGGAAGTGTTGTTTCAGAGCAACAGAAACAGTGCGCAAAAGTATGAATGCACAGCTACGCACGTTGCATGCTAAGTGGGTCATGCCGATCACTTGACGCAAATGTATTAACCAGGTTTAAGAATGTGCTCAAGAGAAGTCAGTTTTAAACAGGAAATTGATGTTTTTAAATTTCTGTTTTGATTGGTTTGGAACTGATATTTTTGACAACCCTACATGCAGTTGGCAGGTACACAGCTAATCCTTCCAAACTTTGAACCTAATTTTAGATGCAAAGTGTTGGAAAGTTTAAAATATGCAAACTGCCAATCAAATATACTTACTACAATCTACAGTCTACAATCTGCCACATCTAATCAAATATTGTGTTCTGTTGAGGGGGGTTAATACAGGACAGAAAATAGCCTCACTCACTTTCCTTTGGCTTCTTTCACCAAGTAAATAGCCTACAGGTTGTAAATTATATAATTTTCCTTATGCAAATATCTTAATAAAATTTCAATCAGGCTTCATAGAATGGTACAAACACAATAAGAAAGGCAGTTCATAATCCTTTCTTTACAAAAGTTATCACTAAGCTAAATTCCACAGGTATCATAAATATCCCAGCAGGAGACGTGTTTTATTAAATGACAAAGAAGCTTTTCAGAGCTTTGTCATTGTCTCACAATTGCTCGAAGTAAAACACAATGTTCACACTTGAGTATTTTTGGGTATTTCCCTTGGGAAAACCTCATGCTAAGCTCAGGCTACACTGTAGTCTTTGCACAGAAGATATAACAGACGTTACTGTGTGCTTAGCTTCAGGAGAGAGAAAAAGCTAAGCGTCTTACAGTCAACAAAAACATCTTGTTCCTAAAACAGGAAACCATCAGTTCCTTCTGGCACACTGGCATGAAACAACACATAACTGCTAAATGCAGCTACTCCAGCTTTGACTGGCAAACATGATTCCTGTATTGTCTAGCAGAGGGAATTGGCAGATAACATACGTATAGCTATCATATGATAGAAATTAGGGTCATCATGACATAATGACGTTATGATTCTGTTTAGTGTAGTCTCACTTAGTCAAAACTTGAGACTGATGGCAGAAGGTCTGGATACCATCACAGGTTTCAATAGCCAAAAACCACCCAAGAGGCCATATGGCATTCAGAGAGGGAAATGAAACTCAAGACTTCAGAAATTGTGTCGTACCAAGGAAAACTGTTCTACATATCAAACCACAAGTTTAAACTATTTCAAACATCCCTAGAAGCTTCAATAATCAACCAACTGATTTTTTTTTCCAAATGTTAGGTAATAGTAGGACTGGGCAAAAATATAATCTCAATAATTATTTTCCATATTGAACGATGAAGATACATACATATATTTCAATATAAGTTGTTAATGCTTCCAGATTTAAAAGAGTACCCCAACAATGACTGAAGCCACAAAAACTAGAGGGTCCATTAAATAGCATATTTACATATTTTGGGCAGAAAGATTTTCGGTGGAACGAAATTCAGTACATCTCTAATATCAATGCACTTTTTGATTCCCGTTGTTGCATGTTTCTGCTGTGTGATTGGCTCTAAGATCAATATAGGGTAAAAAAGCCCAAAGCTTATCATTGTTATTGACATAAATTTGATCACAATTCGATGTAATATTGTTTATCGGCACTGCCCTAGGTAATAGGTAAACTTGATTAATCCCAGGTATTTTTTGAGATGCAGTACTGAATTAAACAGTGTAGAGGGACAGCTTACCATAACAATGTTTGTAAAAATTACCAGTGAATCCATCCTTTTTCTTGAAATATCAAAATGCCGTTTAATGATTGCGCTCGATAGCTAACAGATGTTACACTAATGAAGTACATAAACTAAAAACGATAGTCGGTTCATTGAAAAAGCACACTGTTAGGCCCTGTTTACACCAGGAATTAATATGTTTACATGATTACAATCACAAGAGGATGCTAAATGAATGTGGAAACTGGTCTCAAGAGCATTCAATCAGATCGTTTTTATAGAGTAAATGCTCATTTGGTTGAATGTGTTCAAACAGCAACAAAAGACCACCTGTTCAATGCAGTCTAACCCAAATTGTGAACATTATGAGACTTTTTGAGAGAAAGCAGACCAAAACTAAGTATTTAGACAGCACAAAACACTTTGTCTATCATCAAAACTGTGGTTGCCATCCATGCCCTAATCACTTGCTTGTTTTCCTGCTTTCTCTGAAGCCATGTAACATGGGTTTGTTTATTCAATAACACATGCGTTACGCTTAGCAGATCCAAGAAGATGGCTTAGAGCATGACGAAACAAGAGCTAAATTGTGTCGATTTTTATTTTTATTTTTACACAGAAGTGGTCACAAGAGCAGTTGAAAATGCTAAAGCATTTCTGTGACCATGTCAGAAACACAAGTGAGCCTACAAAGGTTACACTGATTCAGTTAAAAGTATCATGTCATTGATTCTGTTCAGTATGATTTCACAAAGCATTACAACTTTCTATTTTACTTCACATTTATCCAATTTTGTCATTAAATACAAGCAGTCGCATATATTAACTGAATCTTTAATATTACCTGCTCAAAGAAAACACACTTCTTGAATGTATCCAGCATCAAATAAGCCATAACAACATGTTTAGCATTGTGTTCCTCTGCTCAGTAAGTTGCAGAGCATTTTAAAGTGTGCACTTAGCAATGACATAGGGGATATTGGTTTCTACTGTACCTTTAATGTGAATGAAAGACTGTCCAAGCAAACTTAAACACAGTGAAATGTGCCAAGACGCACATTTAAAATGCTTTTAAATAGTTGGAGTTTTTTTAATTAATCCCACACGCATCTCATCTCCCTTACCATAGTATGGATACTCACACACACATCTTGCCTCCCTTGTCATAATATGCTCCCTTGACAAATGATGTCAGAAAACCATTAGTATCATAACTGCTTATGGTCTGTTAACCAATACCAAATTGTACTTGTTTCCGTTGAAATGCACCATGGAAATTTCGACACACATAGAAATAGGGTCTCATTGTATTTTTTAGTTGATGTGAAATTTCCCCTCCAATTACAAAAACAAGCTTTTTCCTAAAAACACACATCACAACAAAATTTCAATGACAAGAATTCGTCCATCCACACCAGATATGACACGACAGAAAATTTTAAATACCAGGTGGGATTTGCATAATAGTGTATTGGACTCCCACTAGAGCTGCACGATTCTGGCTAAAATGAGAATCGTGATTTTTTTGCTTAAAATAAAGATCACGATTTTCTTATGATTCTGTAGATGTAAAATAAAGGTATGGTAAAAACAAACATATGGCACAACAACCATAATAATTTTATGTGTAGGTCTACTGGTTTCTATAAATAATTCTATTCTACTTATAATAATTCTGATGTTGAATTATTATGTTTGAGATATATGCTTGCAATCTGTCATATTAGACCTTTTTTTCACTGGTGAAATCATACATTTGCCATTATCAGATTATATTCAACAATATATAGGCCAGAGTAGTTTTACTGACATTGTAAACATTTATTTTCATGCACAACAGTGCGTTCGCTATGGAAAAAATACATAACATCAAATGCTTTTTGTAATCATAACTCTAAAATGCGAAACAATCATTTAAATGAAGTGCAACTTTCGGTTTCATTTTGACTGCTAAATCCTTGTTCATACTTCTATCAGGGTTCCCAAATGATCACTCTGTGCCACAAACTAAATATTATTTACATCTATCTATCTATCTATCTATCTATCCATCTATCTATCTATCTGTCTGTCTGTCTGTCCGTCCGTCCGTCCGTCCGTCCGTCTGTCTGTCTGTAATGATGTTTAACAGAGCAAGGACATTTTCACAGTATGTCTGATAATATTTTTTCTTCTGGAGAAAGACTTATTTGTTGTATTTCGGCTAGAATAAAAGCGGTTTTAATTTTTTTATGAACCATTTAAGGTCAAAATTATTAGCCCCTTAAGTCTTCAGAACAAACCATTGTAATAAAATAACTTGCCTAATTACCTTAACTTGTTAACTTGATTAACCTAGTTAAGCCTTTAAATGTCACTTTAAGCTGTATAGAGGTGTCTTAAAAATATCTAGTCAAATATTATTTACTGTCATTATGGCAAAGATAAAATAAATCAGTTATTAGAAATGAGTTACTAAAACTGATATGTTTAGAAATGTGTGGAAAAAAATCTTCTCTCCATTAAACAGAAATTGGGGAAAAAATAAACGGGGGCTCACAATTCTGATTTCAACTGTATATATATATATATATATATATATATATATATATATATATATATATATATATATATATATATATATATACGCGTGTCTGTGTGATGTGTGTAAAATTTGGCCCGCGACAACGTTGTTTTTTTTTGCATCTGGCCCTCGGCCAAAAAAGTTTGGACACCTCTGGTCTAGGGGGTCGAATCGAGATCGCAATCTTTTTACAATTAATTGTGCAGCTCTAACTCCCACTAAAATGAAGGGCTGAGCGATAAAATCAGTATCAGTATTTATTGATCGAAAACCATTATCAATTTCGATTTTAAAAAGTTTGGTATGAAGATTTGTTATAAAGGCTATAGTTGTATTAGAATGTGGCTGCTGAGGCCATGCAGAAGGAATGTCAATAAGCTTAGGATGTAAGACATGCATGGGAACGACGCGCACCGTACAAGCGTGCATTTTCCATGTACATCAATTGAAAAAATCCTGAACTGTTCTGAAAGATGTGAGCGCACCGCAATTCATGCAAGTAGAACTAGTCAATATGCTTCACACTTTGTATGGAATATACACATTTCAGTAATAATGGCAGACTCAGACTCAGATCGCTTTTTACTTTTTTCTATTAACTTGCATCGGAGCAGCAGTTTTGACCATTTGTCATCCTCTCGCGCTTGTCACTTCAAGTTAGAATAACAACACATGCGAAAATGAGTGCCATATAGCAGCAGTGAGGAGATTATAAATAAAAAAGGATATAAGGATGTCACCAGTGTGCATTCTAGCCACTAGCACACCATCTGAAAGAGTTTTTAGCATAGGGGGTAATATAGTTATTCAACTTCACAATTTGTAATGTTGCAATATGTATTTGAATAACGATGCATAGTTCCTTTACTTGAAAGCTCAGATTTGGTTATCATCATTTGTTGTTGACAGAGTTTGAGGTTTATTATTATTGACATCTTACAGATGTTGACCTACCTAAAAGTTTGCTTTGATTGTTTAGCATTTACACTTTTGCCATTGCACACACTTTGTAACATTTTATTTACCAAGTTTAAGAGCCTCTGAAACACTTGTGTTTATTTTATTCATTATTAAAAGGTCATATATTTTGTATAAATATTTGTGTTTTGAGTATTAACAGTGATGCCTGATTGGGTGGTTTCCTGCCTAGTTGGGCGGTATTGAATTTGATTGTGCGGGTAAAAAAATGGCATATGTGGGTTGACAAAATTTGGGCGGTTTTAAAACTTACATTTTGCGTTAACCGTGTGGGCCCGTGCATCATGCAGTGCCTGCATTTAAACTCACAACAATTTATGACACTTTTATCAATCACTTTTTTTGCAATCGACACCAGGAACAAACTTGGAAACGTTGTCTGATTGACAAACAGCAACTAATTTTGTTCAAAAGAATTTAAAAAGCCAAATGGGACAAATTTATTCCCCATATTGAAAGTAAAACATACTGTAAAAGGTAGTGTAATCTACACAACATTTAGTGAAGTTTGTGGGTGAGAAGGGGCAGTGTTTTGATGTAATCCGGTTATCTTGTGGTTCTGTCACTGACAGTGTTGGTTGCTGTATGGTAAAAAAATTATAACAGTTAAAGTAACTAGGTTAATTTTGATTTAAATAAATTAATATTAAATAAAATATTAAGCTAATATTTTGGCCGTTTTTTTTTTTTTTTTTTTTTTTTGTGTGTGTTTAGGTTTTGGACAGCTTTTGGGCTGAAAAAAGTTAGCTACATCTGGCAACACTGACTATTAAAACTATTTGCCTTAGTAATGTTAGTCAATTGAAGTGGTAAAATGAATAAAAAAATCCCAATATTCCTAAATGTATTGTTAAAAAATATACAATAATTATCGTTACCAAATGACATGAAACATGATATTGTGATATTTTTTCTGCAATATCGCCGAGCCCAACAATATTGTATATTAAAAGTCTTTAACATTGTTAAAAATACATGCTGTGTGACTGATATTTTTTAATTTAGCACCAACATTTATTTTTTTAAACTATAGGTTTTGCAAGATATTTTATTTTCAAGATCTGAGCTGAAATATCTGCTTCTGAACTCAAGCAGTGGCACAGTAGATAGTGCTGTCGCCTCACATCAAGAAGGTCGCTGACTTTTGCATGTTCTCCCTGCGTTCGTGTGGGTTTCCCGAGGGTGCTCCGGATTCCTCCACAGTCCAAAGACATGCGGTACAGGTGAATTGGGTAGGCTAAATTGTCAGTAGTGTATGAGGGTGACAGGCCGGCCGGAATGTGTAAAAAAAAAAAGTCGTTTTCATATGGACAAGTCTAAATGGAGGACTTGTTCCAAAGAGCCGACCCTGCAACCATATGGGACTAAGGCCAAAGAAGAAGAAGAAGAAACTAGTATTCAAATAGCATTGGTAGCATTTAACACTTAATAAAGCACAGGATCTTTGTCATAGTAGTTTATGCTTTTGTTTAGCCGTCACAGAAATAGAAACCATTTCTCAAATAGAAATTTTGCTTGTCGCTGTTACGGATTGTTCTTACTAAAACTCGAATTGAAGATAACATACGTTTTAACGCATGTGGTTGCGTGTCACGTATAATTACAACTTGATTTTATGTTTACTGATTTCCAAACGTGCCACTGTCAACTGGAATCCAAATTCATCCAAGAACTGGGTCTAGTTGGGTTCAGGGTAGCATTCCGAACATTCGAATGCCTTCACATGCTTCTGAAATTCTTGCAAAGTCATCCCTTCAGCTCAGTGTTTTAATATTCCCGTGGTTGCTCAGATCACACAACAAGGCCACAACCCTCTCATTCCTTATGCTAAAACAGTTAGCATCTTTTAATTAAATCAAGCAACCGATTTGCTTGCTCTAAACCGGAGCTTACGGAAACAATGATCTCTCCAGCTGTGAGATGGCGATGTCGGTTAATGCTGAGGCAAACACATTTGATAGATTATATTATGGGATGAAAAGAGATACACACAACACTTCCTCCCGTTTATGAGAAGAGATCAAAGCAGAACCGGGGGCCGCGAGAGCATGAGGAACAATGTCAATTCAGCAGAGCTCGAACAGGCTGAGACCCCGACTAGATGAAGGCGCCCTAAGGACGTTCCTTTTATCTGCCAGTCAAACAGCATGGTCAAACACGGTCAAAAGAGCACAGGCACTCTTTTAGATGTAATATATTACCGGTCTAGTTTTGAATGAAGGCATCTGCATATTCCAGTTGACCTAGATGGCAATACGCTCTGCTATTCTTGATGAAACAACAATGCTGCAACAGCCTGACAAAATAAAACGCAAGGGATCTGAGTCACCTCTAGGAATATGTGGGAGAATGAAGGTGTGAGATTAGTATGCAGTGTCTTGAAAGGCAAAAAAATGAACAAACACGTTACAGGGTAAGAAAATCACCTCAGAAGCCAAGGATGATGACTTTAACAACAATAATTAAGGAAACAATGCAATAAGAATAAGGCGGCACCTGCCTCATTTAGTTCAGATGACTTGCACTAGAGTTCGGTTTTTTATTTGGTGCAGTACACACCAAAATCAAACCCAACAAATGTAGAAGGACTGATCTCGGTACACTTTCAAAGATGGGAGTTTATGTAGAAAACATGATCTGAACTCGAATATACCCGAAAAAGTCTGGCCATTTGCAGTGCACTAAAATAATGTTTTCATTTTCAATTTAATTCTCTAAACGTATAGTTTGTCTGATGTGATGCAAATAAACTATATAATATCTGACAGCTTTTCCTCCACTCTGTTGACTTTAATGAGTTCTATATAAATATTTGTGCACGTTAATTCTGACCAATTCAAAAAGCAGTTTAGGAAATATGTTCAATGACCAATCTGACCAATCTGAGTGATGTGGATGTTGTTACATGACTGCATTTTGTCACATTACAAAAGGTTAAGACCAGAGCAGAGCAGAGACTATGTATACATGGACATCAGTAATCGAATTATTTGCTTATTTATATCTAAATAAGACACTAATATGATTAAAGTGTTTACATGAGTTGCTTTTTAAAAGTTTTTTTTTTCATTTTCTTGTCAACTTAGTCCCTTTATTAATCTGGGGTCGCCACAGCGGAATGAACCGTCAACTTATCAAGCATGTTTTTACGCAGCGGATGCCCTTCCAGCCGCAACCAATCTCTGGGAACCCTGTTTTACATGTTACACATAATTCAATTAATGTCACTGCGTCATGCTATCCACATTGAGTTTAATTCTTAATTTGTTGATTTTAGCTGCAGTTTGGCACTTTCATTTTCATTCAGGAACTTGGAGTGAACTGGCCTTAAAATATAACTGGGATAAATGAAAATTCTGTCATAATTTACTCAGCCTTCACTTGTTTGAAACCTCTTTTGAGTTTCCTGGGACCCATTGATTTCTGAGAATCGATGGGTCCCAGCAACCAGCATTCTTCAAAATATATTTTTTTCAACAAAAGAAAGACATTTTTAAAGGTATAAAACTACATGAGGGGGAGTACTGAATAGGATATTTTTTATTTCTGGATGCAAGCTGCAATGATCTGATCAAGTTCAACTGCTTTGGCATCAACAACCACTTATTAGGTTATTTGAATAAACCGAACTAACAGTTTTAAGTCATATTAATAAACAATATAAGATTTTTTTTTTTTTATTTACCCTTAATATTTACTGGAAATGGGGCGATCCAGTGGTGCAGTTGGTAGTGCTGTCGCCTCACAGCAAGAAAGTCAGTGGTTTGAGCCTCGGCTCGGGCGGTTATTGTTTCTGTGTAGAGAATGCATGTTCTCCCTGCATTTGCGTGGGTTTCCTCCGGGTGCTCCGGTTTCCCCCACAGTGCAAAGACATGCACTACAGGTGAGTTGGGTTGGCTAAAATGCTTGTAGTGTATAATTGTGTATGGATGTTTTCCAGAGATGGGTTGCAGCTGGAAGGGCATCCGCTGCATGAAACGTGCTGGATAAGTTGCCGGTTCATTCTGCTGTGGAGACGCCAGATTAATAATGGGACTAAGCCGAAAAGAAAATAAAAGATTTTTTTCATATGTTTATTTCATTTACTACAATAAAAGCAGCAATATTGTGAAATAGTGTTTAAACTAGTTGTGTAAAGGATCACAAATTTTAGGGTTTGGATCACATTATTTTTTTTTTTAGTCACGGATCTAACCATTATTTGGATTAGGAAAAAAGGAGGAGAAAAATGTCATTTGCTTTTCAATTATACAAAAATATTACTGCAAAAACTATTAGAATTAACAAACAGAACTTATAACTTGAAATTTGAATAAAAATAAAAATCTAGAAAGAGCAAGCGAGCTGAAAAAAAGTTAAATATTCAATATGAAAAATGATCTTTGCTACTGTCGTTGATAATGCTAAATATAGAAATCTAACATCCTGTACGACATATATTTATTTTCAATTAATGATTCAACAATTTACACATAAAACGTCATGTTTCATTATAGATGTATCGTTTTTGAAAACCTATTATTTTGAAAGTTGATTTGGTAAAGCCACCTATTGGTAAAACTGTAATTAATACAACATTCCCCAGCGTCAAGTTCCATCAATCTTTACCATAAACATCAGTGTTTATATCTGAACTAAATACTGTTCTCCCAGTACTTATGTGTTACTTCTGTGTTATTTAATTGTTTTCAACTAACAGAAAAAAAGTGTAAAAACTGAATCTCTCTTCATCAAGATCTCTCTTGGGTTTCCTCTGGGTGCTCCGGTTTCCCCCGTAGTCCAAAGACATGCAGAATAAGTGAATTGAATAAAATAAATTAGCCATGGTAAATGAGTGTGTATGGATGTTTCCCAGTAGTAGGCTGCAGCTGGAAGGGCATCTGGTGTGCAAAACATATGCCGGATAAGTTGGCAGTTCATTCTGCTGTGGCAACCGCTCATGAATAAAAAAACTGAGCTAAAGGAAAATTTATGAATATTGAAATTCTTTTAGCAGCTTTTTATCCAGTATTCAAATATCTATCAGAAATCTCTCTAATATGATGATTTATTATAAAGTTTGAAAGTTTATTTATAAAATTTATATCTATAAACCTTCCTTTCTCTCTCTCTTTTAGTAGAAATAATGATGCAAGACTCTTGTGATGAAAAGAAATCAAAAAGTTCAAAAGAACAGCTATTAATAATCTATCTGAAATAGATTCTAAAAGAAATTTCACTTTTGATCAGTTTAGTGTCCTCCGTGAATAACTAAAAGCAAAAAAAGCAGCAAACTTTTGAACAGTAAATAAAAACTTTTAGTATTCCAACTGATTTTCCCTGCACCATCAAAGTCGATGAGATCCAGAACAACACTGGTGTCTCCAAAGATTTTAAAAGGTAACACTAACACCATGTTTAAAATTGGTTTGTGAGGCACTTTACAACCTGCTGTGCCATTCACTCAACCGCGCCATGCTGTCCACTGGGCCATGCAGATATTGGTCCACACTGTGAGTTTAAATTAGGCAGCGCTTTTATGTCCCACTTAGTTTGACTTGTTTGCCTTTTGTTCTTTCTCATGCGCAATATAAAGCGGAATTATGTTTCCCGGTCCAGAGGTGTAACCACATGTTCATGAACTCTGCTGCAATTGCTCAGTTAATTTGGTTCATTTCAATATATGTGAAAGCTTCTATTCAAACCTTGGCGCATCAAACTCAATGAAACGAAAGCAATGAAACAGGTGAATTAGTTCTGACGAAACACAAATGAATCAATCAAAAACAGTATGTGTTACAAGAAACTTAAAAAGGACATAATGCTCAAGAGTCTAACAGTCATGATGTTGCCTCTTACAGTTCAATACAGATGTATGCATCTTCTCACACAGTAGATCAGTTGTTCGAAAGAGGAAGGAATTTCTAATGCTGTTATAAAGGGATAGTTCACCCAAAAATGTAAATGTCTGTTGTGAAATCCAATAAGTCTCTGATCCTCGATAGACAGCAGGAGTCCTGAAATGTTCAATACCTAGAAAGCAGGTCATGCTTTTCATTTGATCCAAAACTATTTGATTTATATGAACCATATAAATGTGAAATTAAAAATATGACTGGACCAACATTTTGAGAACTGTCTATGAAGGACCAGGGAGCTCTCGAATTTCATTCAAAATACCTTGATTTGTATTCTGAAGATGAACAAAGGTCTTATGGAAACGACATGAGGGGTGAGTAATTAATAACAGAATTTAAGTTTTTGAGTGAACTTTAGTTGCTTTGCATTGGGTTTGCATCTTGCAAATAGGTTGATACTTATTTATATAGCTTTGATTTGATTCATTTTAATTTAATTTATTCTATATTTATGTGAGTTTAGGGCGGCACGGTGGCTCAGGGGTTAGCACAGTTGCCTTACAGCAAGAATGTTGGACCAGTTGGCATTTCTGTGTGGAGCTTGCATGGGCTCTTTGTGTTCATTTGGGTTTCCTCCGGGTGTCCCCCACAGTTCAAAGACATGCGCTATAGGTAGAAGTGGGCGATTAATCGAAAAGTAATTGAAATCAACATTCATAACCAATAACTGATCAAAATTTTCCAGGTCAATTTTTTTTATTACTTTCCCTACAGTTTGCACTACATTGACGATGATTGGAAGCTGCACCAGAGATGTCTTAAGACAACATATTTTCTATTACAATTACATAATTGTTTACATTAAAACATTTGTTTACAGAAGATGCAAGAAATGCACAGCTTAAAATTTTATATACAGGATATGCAAGAGTTATTTTATTTAGAATAGATACTGCTTATGTTCTACTTTTACTATGAAAAACATTGAAAATAATTTATTTGTTTCCAAATATGCAAGTTATGCATTTGAGACTGTTGGTTTCAGGCAATGTGTGTTTTAATTTTAGTTGTTAAATGTTGATGTTTAATAAATAATAAATAAATAATCATAAATATTTGATAGTTTATGTTTCCTTCAATTATTTTTAAAAACAAGTAATGCACCCTTCTTTCAAAAATCTCTCACTTGTAATATGTGAGCATATTTAATGTACAAAACTTATCATTAAACTATGAGGGCAATAAATAAATAAATAAATTAATTAATTAATTAATTAATTAATCCTTCATTAATTGTAATCAAGTAATCAACTTTTTAATAAATCGAGATTTTTATTTTAGGCCAAATCGCTCAGCACTAGCTATAGGTGAATTGGATGAAATATTAGCCGTAGTGGGAGAGTGTATGGGTGTTTCCCAAACTTTCATTTCATCTGCGCTGGTTCACTTGGCTACTGTGACCTTCTTTCATGGTCTTATGTTGTTTTGTGTACTTTTCTAAATCAAAAGATGGCGACATCTTCAGGATGAGAGGCAAAGCACATAATATTTACATTCATGAATTTCTTGTATTGATATAGTATCAATAGACTGACATAAATAACAATCAGTACATGAACAAACAGGGTGAGGAATAGCTTCTTTCCAAGAGCTGTAGTCTGTATTTTCCCCGTAACACACACAGACACACACTTACAGACATAGCTGCTGAGGAACTGAAGGCTTGAACACCTCAGTGGTTGCCTCTTTTCCCCACATGGCTGCTAATGCCCTAGACCAGGGGTCTCAAACTCGCGGCCCGCGGGCCATTTGCGGCCCTCAGTGCAATATTTTGTGGCCCGCGCCGACCGCTGTACACTGACAGAATCAGCGGAGCGGGGAGAGAGAGCGCTCCACGCTCCGCTGATTCTATCCGTACACAGCGGTCACTGGCATTTCCCGCCCGCCGTGTAAACAAAGGGGCGGGGATGCCGGTGACGTCACCACGCACCCCGCCCCTTTGTTAGACGCTGTGACGGGCGGGAAGTGTTAGGAAGGAACTCGCGCCGGCAAAAAATAAATAAAAAAAATAAAATAAAAGGAACTCGCGCCGGCCAGAACCAAGGTAAGCTGTTCCCGCCCCTGCCTGCCACTTAGCTACCTATCTGCAGCCTTCCACCTACCTAGCTACAGCCTGCATCTTATATATATTATAGGTAACGTAGATACAGACTGGTACAGACTGATGTGACTGGAGTGGGGGTGTTTTATTTATACATATATACGCCTTTTTTTTAGGTGAGGGCAGGCACGTGCACACATAGGGCTCAACCTGTGCAGAGCACATGCCCTTTTTAGTCTTGGATAGAAAGTGCCCTTCCAAAATGATCAAAAGTGCCCCCGCGACGCGGCACACCTACGGTCCCGCCCTTCAGTAGGCGCGCGATAACACCGCTCGAGTACGCGCGCGACAACACCGCTGATCAGTACGCGCGCGATAACACCGCTCTTCAGTACTCTTCAGTACGCTCCCAACCCCCCCCTCCCCACCCTGAGGGTCTCAACTGCTTCCGCTCTAAAGCCAAATGTGGTTCAGATTTGTGAGAAGAAGCGCTGTCAAGTCTCTGGCAGCAAGAAGTAGGCAAAAGATGCCATGTTCAGAAGAACTGTTCATAATCTTCACTCAATGTTCTATTAATGTTCAGGACACTTCATGTTCAGAAGAAATAATTAAAACTGTTAATAATGACATTTGAGGACTTTTTTTTTTGTGAAATCCCTTATGCGGCCCAGCCTCACCCAGACTTTGCCTCCTGCGGCCCCCAGGTAAATTGAGTTTGAGACCCCTGCCCTAGACACTTCACTTTACTGCTCTAGGACTGTGCTACTATTTAATTAATACAGTTAAATCTTTTGTTTAAGGGTGGCATGGTGGCTTAGTGCTTAGAAGTGTCGCCTTACAGCAAGAAGGTTGCTAGTTTGAGTCCCGTCTGGTTAGTATTTCTGTGTGGAGTTTGCATATTCCCCCCATGTTTGCGTGTGCTGTATAGGTGAATTGGATGAATTAAAGTGGCAGTTTGTATACGAGAATGTGAGATTGTTTGTCAGTGGAAGGGGATGCGCTGTGTAAAACACATGCTGGAATAGTGGTTCATTCCACTGTGGCAACCCCTGAGGAACTAAGCCGAAGGAACATGAATGAATCTTGTGTTCAATCTTTAGATTATTGTTGATATGTTTGTTTATTTTATTTATTTTTTATTTTTTGCTATTGGTGTCTTAGGGTGTTTTCACACTTGGTTCATTTGAATGGACCGAACAAAGGTTTTATTATACCCCCTTTGCTACCTTCTCGGCTGGTTTGTCTTTTTTTTCTTCTGAACCCCGGTACGCTTACGTCATAAAGCTGCTGTTTTGTGTACAGCGGTTGCTTGCTGTTGGTCTTGAAAGCAAAGCGGCAAAATGGAGACGTACACATCACGGTCATTGTGCTTTTACTGAATCTTTTGCTTTTTTTACCAAAAAAAAAAGAAACTTGCGTTTATCTGCCGAAAAAAATATGAACAAATTTAGAACAAGGAATGTCTGCAGAAGTTCTTTTTGGTGGAGACAAGCAGACATTAACACGGTTTACATTGGGTCTGTCCCACTTGTTGCCAAGGTAGATGATACACAGACATACACACACACACACACAAACACACACACTTGAATGAATGTTATGAAAACTAAAGTTTGTTGTACAGTTGGCGGTTCATTTCAGTTATTTGGTACGATTGCATTCATATTAGAAGTGTAATTGTAATAGAGTTTGCATGAACCGAACAACCTCTTTAAGGCGGCTTCGGGTATGTTTTGTGGGTGAGCACTCGAGTTCAGAAGACAGGCTTACACTAGCTAAACATATCGTCAAACAAACCTGGGTGCAGACCAACAGTGCTAGTGTAAAAGCAGCCTAATGCTGTGTTCACACCAGACATGGCACGCGTGGATACATTGCGCTTTTTAAGCATAAATAGGGACATGAACATTTTGCGCTTACGCGCTTCATTCATGCATCAAACTCACTTCACAATAGACGCAGATTCACGTCATGGGCAGAGCTTCTGTCTGCCCGGTGACTCTAGCTTCGTCGCTAAATGGCTAACATGTATTTTTTTAAGAGAATAGGAGTGTTTACATGCTTTATGAAGGCTGAAAAAAATGGTTGATTCGTTTGGAGCCTTGTCTGAGTCCACTAGATCCTTTTAATAGTGCACCCAGCTCCGCAAGTTCATGATTCCTCCAGAAACTCTGCCTGCATGATGGAGGCTTTCAGCAGTGCTTCAGACTGAGTCGAACCCATTTTGATGAACTGTTGTCTGGTGTCGGTAGAAAGATTGCTCCCCAGGAAACGTCATAATCTACATCATTATCACACCCCTACAAGACAAAGCTCATAATAGTTTGAAACTGTGCCAATGTCTGCTGAAGTTCAGATTTTCCAACTCGAGCGATTCGTGTCAATTAGGGTTGTGACGATGAGGAAATTTCCCCACCGGTTAATCGACATGTGACAACACCGACAATACCGGTATCACCATTGGGGTCGGGGTTTCCTCTTTTCTTTCTGCTTTTAAATAGCTTATAAAAGTGCGTGCGTACAATACTTTAACTTTCAGTTTAGCAGGAATTGCCAATTTGGCGTCAATTGTTTGAATGGACGAATGTGATGAATGTTAGAATGTTTTTAAAACGAATAAGAAAATAAAATAGAAAGATAAGTAATTAAATTGCACAAAGTTTAAATAAGATTTAACGAATGAACAAGAAACAAATATAAAAGAAAAACTTTCAAAATTGCATTAAAAAAATGACAGGTCGACACAGTCTTTAAAAAAAAGAAATAAATAAAACACTGTAAATTAGCATTTATTAACAGTGAGGTTTACATGTTCTTTGCCAGGAATCCTGGTCAATATGTTGACCATCTCTGGCTTAAGATGGGATCTTGTGGGGCTCACTATGTTCCCCATTGTGCTGAACACACTCTCATATGAGCAGATTGTTGAACGCAAAGATACTTTTTGGTTACATTTGCCAACAGGGGGAACATGTTTGGTTGTCTTTTGTTGTCCTACCTGACTTCAATTTCTTAATGTATTATTTAGCCTAGTGCATTATATGATAATAGCTTAGTCCTTATGAACAATCCGTTTATAAAATAGCCTTATTAATGAATTTATAGGCTATTGAAGAATAAACCGAATATGAAATATGATCCTTGCATAATGATCACAACTAAACAAGCTAGCACTCATTTTATATACTATAAATAAATAAAATAAAAATATTAAAAAATTTAACATTGTGTAAAAAATCTAAAGACTACAGGCTAAATAAAAGCGCCTCGTCAGAGCTAAACATCACCACACGCGTGTCAGTTTACAGCTTCGGTAGAGATCAGACAGCCTATACAGATCACACAATCTCAATAAACAACATGTAAATGTATAAATATTTCGATAAGTATTGTTATGGAATATTTATAACTATATGATCTTGCTTTTTTGGTTATATCGATGCAGCTTTGAGCTCTCTTACAAGCGCAGTTGACAGGCGCAGGTGTCTCATGTCACTGTCAGTGGCGGATTACACACAGCATAACCTGGCAAGATGTTTTATTTGTTGCCGATTGGCGTGTTGTTCCTTTTTA